>NW_024879919.1:0-50021 GCF_900700415.2 Clupea harengus | reverse complement strand
GCACTTTTTTTCACTAGCATTTTTTATTGTGAACTGCAGTCCATGGCCAAGGCATGATCTAGCAAAATCAGTCTCTATGCTGGGTATGTTGTGTGTGTGACAAGGAATGATTTTAGCATTCGTGACTCTTCCATGTGCGTGAGTGTATGTGCATGTGTACGTGTGTATGCATTTGCGTTCATGCTGACCCACTCACAGCAGGTCCTGTTTATAGTTCTGACTGCTTTTGCTAGAAGGAAACTATTGGAATCATTTGACAGCTGTATTTTGGCAGTTTTCCTGCTAAGGAATTGATGAAGGTTCTGACGGGCAGCTGCAGCTGCCACTCAGCTACCTGTTGAGTGGCCTTGGGGCGCTCAGACAAATGACATGACAGGTGCAATTTGGGCTTAAGTACCTGCTCTTCAGCACAGCAGTTGGTAAACCAAAGAAGAGAGGGTGGTGGGAAAGGAATGGCCGTCAGTAAATGCCTGTGCACTTTACACTATATGTGGCTAATCCTCATTAATCAAATCGTTCATTTCTTTCATCAGGACTGAAGACACCGATATGTCCAACAAGCCTCATCAATAGTTCCAAAAGTTTTAAACTAACTGTTTGGTAACCAATAGAACCAAGCAGGACAATTTTGTGTCAAATCCTGCCACAAACTGACAAAACAGAGTCCAGAGTTTACTTTAAGGTCATCTTACAGACTGTAAGCATTATTATACTGTTTTTGGCCCATGAGGGATCTTAAAGGTCTTCACAATCATCTTAGGTAAAGATCTAGTGAAAGCCTACATACACCCCTCAGCATGACAAATCCAAAGGTTTGAAATCTACACTTGACCGGGGAGCCACGACATTACCACATTTCCATATTGGTGTCAACGTTTTTTTTATTGCAAGAACCTTTGTTGCCATCAATATAATAGAAGGTACTTGACATCTGGCATGGCGGCAACTTCATAAACATAATTACCAATGATCTCATCGTAGCCGTTAACTGAAAGCACACTCCTGTGAACTTTGGACAAAACATTGACTTGCGTCCCACCACTTTTTGTCATTGCAAAGGTCTTCTAGCGTGTATCATGTCTTTGGTATCCAGTGTTCAAATCTCTCTACGTAGAGATGCCTGTGCTATGTTTTAGAGAGAAGCCAACTTTGAAGAGAACATTCCAAAGTCTCCCACATGAAGTGTTTATTTTAGCTGGAGAAGTGTTTGTGAATTCATAGAGCAGGGTATGGTACATGTTATCTCATGATAGATAGTTACTTATAAAACAATAAAGACGGGTACTCTCTTGTTCCTAATCAACACACAATTTAGTAAGTCATCACATGGTTTTCAAGTGCAGTTGTTATCACCTAGGTCAAGGAAAGTACAGCAATTAAGACGCCAAATCATTCCAGCAGGGTAATCCCTAACCTTTAAGACCTTTCAAGTTACAAATTAACTAAGGATGACGCCATGTAATAAAAAAATGACCTGTAACTGTAAAAACGTCTCGAAAGGACATGCTGACCCATGTTTCCAGGGCAATATCACATGATCAATATAATCTGTTCATTAGAGTTTTTCGCTATTGAAATTCACACGCATAGGGATGCCTGTGCTTCAGCACATTACGGGCTGTTTGAACTCTGCCCACCTATAGAGAATTATTTGTTGTCCTACGTGGTAAATGGCCTTGATTTAATTGCTTACATTAAATAAAATGTACCTTATATTCGACCAGTAGAAAGTCAGTAAATTGCAACCTTCTCATCACTATGCCCATTTCAAAGGCGGGTGGCAAAGATAGACTGTGAAACCGAAGAGAACATCGCAATACCTCCAACAGGCTGCTGGAGGCATTCTCTTATCTGAGTCACCTCTAACTAAAACACCTGATACCTGTGGCGAGGCTCTTCAGTGCTGCTACGCAGCTGGCGAGGATGATAAGGTAGCCTGACTGCAGGGAGCCCCAGCAGCTTTACGCGCTTTTCAGTGTTTGTGACCAGACCATCTGTTCCGATGCAGTGCAGGGAGAACAGATGAAAATGTTTCCACAGGGAGTAGCTATTCTCTGCAGTAAATCACAGAGGAATGCCACCGTGACTGAATTACAGTGCTATCTTTATTAGACTCCAGTCTGCTTTAGTGTGAACATGGTATATTCATTTCTGATTTCAATATTGTTGTGTGTTCTAAAATGAAAAAAAAAAAAACAACAACACCAACAACAGATGATTGCAATGGTGTAATGGTTTTACATTCGTATGCATGTAGCCTGGGACTGCCAGACCTATTTATCTCAATTGAGATTACAAGCTGGGAACTCATTCCAGAAGAGCTCAATCTGACAGATTTGGTAAAGTTATGTGGAGTGGTTGATCCAATCCTGTTCAGGGCCTTTAACCTGAGTGAATACCTGTTCAGGGCCTTTAACCTGAGTGAATACCTGTGGACGCTGTTCAAATTACAGTCAATGGCGGCATATAAAGGCATGCATGCAACCAATCTGAAATATTTTAAGTAGATTAGACAATTCTTTTTCTTCATTTGATGCATTTAGGCACAGGCCAAGTAAGTAAACCTAGTAAACCATTTTTGTTTATGTTCATGTTTTGTTCAAGCCATTGTCTGTCATTTTTCATGTTCTCTTCACAGTATTCTCTTTATAAACAACGTTAATTTGTGCCACTCGGAAATGTATGAGGGGTGGAAGTAACAAAATTAACGGATAAATACGCTGGTTATGGAAATGCATGTGAATTGAAAAATAGAGGGATAAGAATGTATATGAATGGAAAAATAGAGTGATACATTTAGAGTGATAGACTTTAATTTTAATTTAAATAGTGTTGCTCTGATAATAAATTCAACTGAGATTTAGGCACATCGTTTACAGGAAGCAATTTTTGTGTTACTTCCGTCATTTATTGTTTACAGCAAACAATTTTTGTTGCTTCCACTATTTATTGTTTACGCTTTACAACAAGCAATACTTCTGTTTAAAATAGCCCTCTGAGGAAGTGTCACTTTGTAGTCCGCTATGGACTTCTTTGTCTAAGCAATTTTCTCTATCGGAGGAGATTTTGAATAATCGCACCTACCAAACTTTTTCGGAGATGCTTCCGTTTTGCCGCACATACTTCTGCAAAGCTGTTAAGAGGGTAAACTGAGATTTTTGCTACATGGGAGCCAGCCGGAGTTAACTACTCATACTTCGGACTTCACTAGTTAAAGGTACAGTTTGTAGTTTGTAGTGACATCTAGTGGTGAGGTTGCTGAATTGCAGCCAGCTGAACATCCTTCCCTCTATAAGCGTGTGTGAGTACCTACGGTGTCCGTCAAGTTCCATACAAATACGCTAAGCCCTTTCTCGTGCCAGTGTTTTGGTTTGTACGTTCTGGGCTACTATGGAAACATGGCAGACTCTGTGGAAGAGGATCCGCTCGTGAATTTACGAATACTACCATGGCAGCGCCATAACCCACCCTACCTCGCCTCTGATTGGCTTGGCATGGTGATGTAGCAAATTTGCCAAGACAGCAGAACACCATGCGTCACCAATTTGATGAGGGTAACAGAAGCTAACCACAGCTAGCTTTACTGATCCGGGATTGCAAGTGTCAGCTAAGTAAACACATCAATTACCTTGGGATTTGATAGCCGCAATCTGGTGAATAAAATAGATCTGAAGTTTTAGGCGTTAGAGCTGTAACCTTTAGTTTGTGGGGTGTGAGTTCAGAGTTTCCTGTAACCATGGATACCACTCTAGAGTCCCTGGTGTTGCCTGAGACAAGTGACACGATGTAGTCCTTTAGCATATCGGTAGCAACATCTTTATTTTAACAAGACAAGACAGTTCGCAACAAAAGACTGACTGAAACCTACAATTTAACTTACCAAAACGTTTGCCTTTCCCACCCAAAGGGTATTTTTTCTTTCGAACCAGGAAGTATTCAAATGCTAAAAACTACAAACTTCCGGTCGACTCCCATACTGTACTGATAGCTATCATTAGCTAATAACTCAGCAGCTAATTTCAAGTTAATAAAACCACTTGATTATTTATCACTCTGTTTTTCATCTCACATCCATTTAACTGCTCTATTTTTCAAAGCACATGCAGTTTCATAACCTCCAGTTTTATCAATTACTTTCACCCCTCATAGAAACGCCTAACCTGTGGGCAAGGAAAAGTTACACTTTCACTAATCCTTTGTGTGCACACAAGTTGTGTGCAGTGCTGAACAACAAGTAGGGAGACCAAGCTTTACGTTTTGACTGAAACAGTTTGAACTGCTGTCGCTGATTGGAAGTAAGGTAATTTGCCAACTGTCACACAATTTGAGAAACAAGCTTCACGTTTTGCACTTTTGCAGGCTGATTTTTGTGTGATATAGGTAACAATCGTTTTTATGCTAGATTAGTGAACTGAAATTAACCATGAAAGCATGAGACACTGCATGGACTGTGCCACCCACAGCCATAGTGCCATCCACAGTGATCAAGAGAAGCTAAATTCTGTCTTAATTTTGAACAGCAAGAGCCTTCAGAGACTGTTAGTCCTGGTAAAATATCACAATTTGCAATCACTTTACCAACACAAATGTTAAGGACATTTTTGAGGGCAATGTGCATTTCCTTTCTTTGAACAGAAGGAGAAGAGGACTGGCAAGACAGTGAGTGAAAATAACTTTTTCGGCATTTTTTTTTTCAACTCAACAACATGTGAAGAATTAATGTTTTGGGTTTAAAATCACCCAGAAAAAAGCTATAAAACTACAGATTACCACACCACCAGTGAACATGCTTAAAGGTAATTCTAATCAATTAATGCCAGCATACTTGTGATAACTTTCTCCATTTAGCAATGACTAGATTCTTGTTGAGTAGGCTATTGTGTGTAGTTGTTGATATGGTGTCACAGAATTTTTCCTCAACAGACATAATTGAGAAAATCAGAGAGACCATTTTTAGGCTCAGAGTATGACAAAAAGCTGTGAATTATGCTCTGATATTTGTAGGCTGAATAAAGGCTTTCCCCAAAAGTTCCTTACACTTCCAACATATCAACTGTAGCTATGAAAGAACATCTTGTAAAAGAAGCATGGATCTGCCAATTAATAGCCTTAATGACTAGGTGAGAAGGGCCTGCTTGACAGTTTTGTGGCAACCTCAAATAATTCAGACAAAGGACATTCCAACGTTTCAGCTGTGTGTC
Organism: Clupea harengus; assembly: GCF_900700415.2. Lineage (NCBI taxonomy): Eukaryota > Metazoa > Chordata > Actinopteri > Clupeiformes > Clupeidae > Clupea > Clupea harengus. Next base: position 44,820 of record NW_024879919.1, on the reverse strand, counting down.
ACCAATTCATGTACTCATTGATATAGCCTAACCATTTCAGTGGCTGTGACAGAATAATATGCAGCCCAAGCCCTCAATAAAGTGGCGATGACAGCCGTGACAGTTAAATGAGATTAAATGAGACAGAGATGGAAAGGAATGAAACTTGCAGGTGTTCTCTTCGACTATGATCACTGTGATTTAAGAACTTGAATGAAGATAAGTTTATCTGAATTCGTCTACCAAAATATGTGGATACATTTATTTCTGATGGCCTGCCTATATTATTAATTGTATTACATCCATTTTAAGTAGAGCTGACAGCCAACAGTGTAGTATCATAAAACAACCTGAGTTTGCTGAGGCCACAGATTACCTAAACAGTGCAGTTTGATAGTAACTTGTGTTACTTTTCAGACTTTTCGTGCTATTACAACAATGAGACTAATGGATATTAATCAGATTTAAAATTTGAAGACCAAGTAGGCTATTTAACTTTTAATAGCCTACTCGCTGTTAGTGTTCTTGAAGTTACTGTTGGACATTTCAGAATGCTCTAATCAAATAATAAAACAGTCAATCCAAAATAACAAGGCCCTATAAATCACATATTTTAACTCCATGCCTGATATTAATATTACCACAAATATATCACAGGTACATGGTACGTTACAGTTTTATACCTCAATAAAATAAATTAAATATAGTATATTTTGGATACTTCCACATTTTGTTTTGTTTTTGTTTTTGTCTTGAAAATAATCACTTTTAAGTTATAGCTAAAAAATGGGGCTCATATCATTATGTATTCACATTCAACATAGAGAGAAAAAACTCCTTTCTGTTGGTTTTTGTTACAGCTGCCAGTGTAGATTTACCCCTTCTTGGCCATGCTTGAAATTGGCTTAACTTTAGACCACTCACTTGACAATAGCCTATTTAGATGTTAAATATTGAATGCTATGTCTCTGCCACAAAAACAGTGAGATATATATATACATACAGCTTCTTGTACAAACTAGGTTATTTTCTATTTGATTAAGTTGTATGGTTGTTTTATTTTAATAATAGGTCAATCTCAAACACAACATACATGATTCTGAAGTATTTCAAACAATATATGCTTATTTTAAATAAAAAACCCATCCAGAGATTAAAATAAGATAACCTTCCTTGTATAAGCAAACCAAGAATAGATGTTTTATAATTGTTAAAATCATCAGGACATCAGAAAAGAAAACCTGCATTGACTATTTTGCAGGCTGGTCTTTTAAGTGTGTGCAACTCTTGAAAGAGTTGAAGAACCAAAAGACTGGCATAATATATTCTGGAGTCCTGCTGATGTCCTTTGTCATAGTTGAATATATTGTGACTAACAAGCCCAGGAGTGGATTAGGCACAGAGGATTAAATGATTTGCTGCCTCCAGTTGATTTAGTATTATATTTCTGATTATAGCTTTCTGGATTAAAATCATCACGTTCTAAACATACATGACAACATAAAAACGTTGGAATAACAACCATTGGTTGTTCTTTGTTTGTTGACTTGGAGACAGAGAAGTAAAATTGAGCCATAGTCTTTGAACCTTCTGGATATGGTCATAGATCTTGAGTTCAGTGAATTCACAGACAAAGACGCCTCAATGCTTGCCATTATCTCGAATACTTGGGTGCACGTGAAGTGATCAAGACAATTTGTGTGCTTCCTTTGAGAGCAGGAGTGGAATGGAAGGACCATGACCACAGATCAAGAGGAAATTCATAAAACCGGGAAAAAAATACAGATTGTGCAAAAAAATTAGCGGCAAACAATGCAACTTTGTGAGCGTAGAAATCAACGACTATCGCTCTTAGCGGCTTCAAAGTCATATGGATGGCGTACCTACCATCTCCAATAGGGTTTACCTTGGTGTTGGGCGCTTGTTTTTGTTGTGCTGAGCAGTGGGCTACTCCGATTGTCTTTCGACAGATTGGGTCTTGTGTTACGCAGTCTGCAGTGTGCCTAGCCGCCATGTTTAATCACAACTGGGTTCAGCTGTCGGCGGGTCTTCTCTCTCCTCTGTCTTCCTCTCTTCTTGTGTTTTCGACCCCAGCCCCCCCTCAGTGGATGATGTGGGGGGGGGGGATCTTCTTCTTCTGACTGACATCATATCGCGGTATTGACAGGCTTTCGGCCCGCCTGGTAGGGGTGCAGAAGAAACATGGAGCGCTGGCTGCTGTTTGACTATTACGCAGATTCGCTGACCACACTCAAGTCTCCTCTCCAAACATATTGACTGCAAACAAATATTCATTCCCATTTCTTAGGCCCTTGATCTCGTCAAGGCCTAAATTTAAAGCCCTTCAAGGGAGCCTTTGAAGACGTCTCTCCCTCAGATGTTCCGAATAATGAGATTTAGAGCACTATGATTAATCTAGGCCAAATTTTGTCCATACAATGTCGAGCACGCACACACAAATACAAAGGCGCATACACATGCACAGACAGATCAAATTAACTTTGTTGTTCGTTCGCTGCGAGATTTCGAAGGAAAAAAATGTACCAGAAACCAAACACAAGCCAGGCTGGAGGTCTTTGATCGCGGTGTTGGGAGGAGAAAAATGTATCTGAGCCGCCTTTGATAATAATTTTGAAAAGTATGACCAAACCTTTTCATCCCACTTTTGCTCCCGCAAATGCTCGCTATCCATACAGCCGTACTTGCCTTATTAATCTTGCCTCGTTTCATAATTTGGTTACTGATCCTTAAACTGACGTTAATCTTGTTTACTAAAATGTGTTAGCCTTGTTCCATGGAACAGTAACATGGAACAGTGAACAGGAGTTAAGTCTCAAAATGGTTGATGCTCTCACCTGCCTCTCCTGGTGGGTGTCTCCTCCGATGTGATTCTTGCCGTCCGCCATGGTTGGGCGCAGTCGCCTACTTGCCACCCTGGAGTACTTTCTTATACTCGTGGATCTGTTTCTGTTTCTTACTAGCGTGTTCCTGAAAGATGTGCATTTTTACTTTATGTTGCAGCCTCAGCTCTGCTTCCTGATTGGTCGATCCGAGGACCAGATGATAGTCCTTAGAACCCTATTGTAACTATGGCAACAGACCCCACAGTCATGACTGATTTGCTCCTAATTGCTGGGTAAACATTCGAAATAGTGAAGATAATCACAGTGGGTGATCAGGCTCAGGGTGGCGTTTAAAATTTTAAAAAAAGCTTTGAAAACAAAAATGAGCCGCTGAGCGAAGTTCAATCCTCAGTCCAGGCTGTTTAAGGAGAAAGGAAAGTCTGTCTCCAAAGAGCTGTCTATAGCCACCAAGCAGTCCTGTTTTGAAAATGTCCTGTTAAATGCTCTGCAGTTAGAAATGCACAGATTTTATGCTGTGAAGCCTAGGCATACACACATTTTCTTGCTGGCGAAGACGAGGACAACAAAAGAGATGGACATATAGCGTGTATTTTTTTTGTACGCTTGAAAAAAAGAAAATGGGAAAAGCTGATAACAGGAGATGATACAGCCTTTTGTAGTGCCATGTTATCAGCTGCTTACCTTTCATATTAATTTCACACTTGCCCATCTGCAGGCAGCCAGGGTCAGTCCCAGCAAAACCCTTCCCACAATGACCGATTTTCCATTCAGACCATCCCGGAGAAAACTAACGGTGTCGCCTGCCACTTGCATTTGTCTTGATGCGGCCACACTACAACAAAATTTCCACATGGACTTTCTCTTGTTTTCAGTGCCCGTCATGCTGCTCTTTGAGGAACTGCTTCCACTGGCAAAAGGTTGTGGGTAAGGAGAGACACGCTTGGTCACTTATACAGCCTACTGACAATGAGGACCGATGAGGAATATAACACACACACACACACACACACACACACACACACACACACACACACACACACACACACACACACACACACACACACACACACACACACACACACAGACAGACTCAGTCTCAAGACTACCAGCAGCTGGTCATTAGTCGCAATGGCTCCTGAACAGAAAGAGAAACAAACAATTAAAAGCAGAAGGGTCAGTTACAGTGCATTATCTTAAGAGGTACAAAATCTGATTCTGGAATGATTATCAACATAATCCCATGAAATAAAAATGTATTTAGGAATGACATTGATGTATTTTTACTATTACATAATGTATTTTTAATTATTATACACATTTTTTAAGTATATACTTTATAGACAAAATTGTAGTCTTACATTGTTTCTTTAAAATTATGAAAAGCATTTGGGTTAGTTTGAAGTGAAGCATTGAAGTGGAGCACTGAAACTTTTCTCAACATTCAATAGAAAGAATGCCACAGTTCTTTTCTATGTAAAAAATGACAAATGTTTAATTTAATTTAAAATTGCACTACCCCTGTCCGTGTAGGGTGCAATAGTTTTCTAAAAACTCACTGAATCACATTTTATGATACATCAAAATGATATGTCGATTTTTAATTGGAGTTGTCCTTGTCATTGTCATTATAAAAAATATCTTAAGCTGATGGCTGCCATTTTTGAGTTATGTTAATATAAATTGTTGATGTTGACGTTAATGTAAATGTTGTTCACTGGGTGTAATGATTACATTTAAATTTAAAACAAGTTTGATATTAAATACTCTTGTCAGACAGACCACGCTATTAGGCAAAGTGAAATGCATTGAGCACAGTGACTGAAACAGAAAGCACAATGAAAAAGGATCCGGTTTCATGTTTGCTGACATAAGATACGAGCATCTACATGAAACTCACAATCTTAATGTTCTGATTCAGTTACAAGTTAGCAGAGATTTTAGTCTTTGGGGGAAATGTAATAATCAGTTAGACGTCAGTGATACGTGTTTAGTGAAAAAAATTAAATAATTATTCTCAGATTGTGGGTCACTATAAGGGACAATGAGGGGAATATTATCTTCACCACTAGTTTTTTTTTTCTAGTGCTATTTACAGAAGCTCCAAACCTTTCCAGTTACTCGATTACAAGGATAAGACAGAATACAATCCCTTAAAGGAAGGGTTGTGTAAAGAACATATTGTATTCCAGGTTGCCTTCCCTTGACAACAGCTCCACCCGATGCAGTTCAACATTAACATCTCCAAAGACAGTATCAGATGATGTGACGATGACTGGTAATCAATGAATTTAATCTCCAAAGACAGTATCATGAGATGATGTGACGATGACTGATAATCAATTAATTCAATCTCCAAAGACAGTTTCATGAGATGCTGTGACGATGACTGGTAATCAATGAATTCAATCTATTCCAACACTCAAGACAAACAACCACATGCTTATGTTTTTCAACATTCAATGATTTTTTTTGTAGTTCCCCTAGTGAAGGCACAGCATGGCACTATTGCCAGAGTGTTGCTGAGGCAATGGTAGTTTTTTGTTTCTTTCCTTCTGCAGCATCACTGAAACTGTATTCCTGCTCCCCATATAAGAGAGAGAGAGACGGCTTGGTGGAGGCTCCATGAATACATGTATGCCTCGTTGAGCTGGTTTTTAGCAAACTGGGAAATGCTAATTGTGGCACCAGATTGATTTTAAAGACCATCAGGGAGGAAAGGTGTTCCCAGCAGCAGGCAGCCCTTCAAGGCGCTGCACAGTCAGCAAATCAAATATCAGTCCTCCTCCAATAATGATAAAAAAAAACGACTTCGGAAAATTAAGCTGCTTTCAAAACTGGGAGGCAGAGGCTATGTATAATGCTGGTTTGAAGAATTCAACTTCTAATGTCTTATTTATACTTAACACAAATGTTCTCACTGACTGTGGGTACGTGCTGAGGTGAACAGTCATGATTTATTCTATATATCTTGATAGTTGTTGTCCTCCAGCACAGAATATCTTCATTTTGTATTTGTAACTATCAGAGGCATGCAGGCTTCATTTTGTATTTGTAACTATCAGATGCATGCGGGTTCTGCTAATACATCCGCACATAAAATGTGTGGTGTTATGACAGTATCTAATGACAGTCTCTGAGCGACAAAGTTATTTATGTTAGTTATGTTATTCACCTGACATCTGTCTCTGAGTCTGACCCTGTCTCTCGCTGTGACATCTTGTGTAGTCATGGTAATTATGTGTAATAATGCGTCAGGTACTATGTAATTAATATGATTGCCTACTATTTAGTATACATGCACAGAACAATCTTTACTCAGAAAATTCAAATTTATTGGCATTGAAATATCATGTACTTTGAACAATAACAACCATGTAATTTGCTAGCTCATACTTAATTCAAAGCAAGCAGCACAACGAACTTGTTGCCCAATGATTTGGAATATTGTTGTCCTTGTCACAACGACACGTCGCTCTGCTATAAACTATAGACCCACCTTAAGGCCTACTGTACCTCCAGTTTTTGAATATACATAAGCTAATGTTAACTAATAAGTTGGATCAGCATTTGCCCTGGAATGCTGTCGTACAAATCTACACTAAGCGCAGTCCTCAGTTCTTTGAGAGTCAAAGGTAAAAACATAGTTTGTGCTCTGTGCCCCAGATCTTCCCATAAAGGTTTGGTTCTGTTTAATTGTGGTATTGTGATAGACATGGAAGGCATTTGACTTAATCCGTGTGGTCTTAGAATCATTCTCTAATGGTTTTAGCAATATGTAGGATATGGGACATTATGTTGGGATATGACGACATCAAGAAGGAGCAGTATTTGCTCCATAGTGACCTGGTCTTGTGATACAGTTTCATATTGTATGTTTGTCACACATCCATGACTTCATGCACAGCTGTCCCTGAACCCAAACAGCCCCATGAAAGGGCTGCTCATAAGCTTACAGAACCACACTGAACAGTTGACAGCAGATATTGGGGATTAAATGCTTCCTTTAATTTTCTACAAACATAAACCACATCCAAAGAGAAAAAGACTTATTACTTATTAAAAGACCATATTACTTTTCTTCATTGCTTAGGGTTACAGGTTTCATGTTACAATGTATTTCATATGTTTATGTATGGTGTCTCAGCCATAAATACCAGCTTTGCGGAGCTCACGACACACTGTTTGTCGTTTGTCTAGCAAGTATGCATCTGTCCCTGTCAGAGAGCATTGCTTGTGGCCATAGTCCTTTTTTGCAGTTGCTGTATTTTGGTGTTTGGCATATGCTGTCATAATTTCTGACAGTATTCCCGCTGCCACCTTAGATAATGTAGACATGCCAGAAATCTGTGCACAGTGTACCAACTATTTGTTTCCTTTGGAGCTCCATTTGGATTCCTCATCTTGCTTTGGAAACTGCTTTGAATACCAAAGTTCTGCTGGTTAGACCTCCTTTAAACAGACACATAGTGCTAAACAAATGAATTACTTTATTACTTTAGTAAATGTGGTTCAAAGTTCAAAGTTAAAGCCTTTTTCAGTGGTGTTGTGATATTTGTTGTGAATATCTTAACAGTTCCTATGCTGGTGAAGGTTGTGGCATACCTGGAACACCAGAGAAAGTGATGGAAATAAAGACAACATCTATTTTTACCCTTTCCAAATAATCAGAGTTGGAGAATGTATTACATTACAGAAACGCTTTTTAGTGTGAACGCCTCCTCCAGAGGGACATTCCTAAAAAGAATTTGAATGAATTTCCATCCATCGTCTCTCATTACAATATTACCATACTAGCTCATTAGTATACAGTACAGTATGTACATTATACACTTGGTCCCAAAATGCTATAGGGCCCTATTTCATCAACGGGGCAGGTGGCAATGAGCAAAGTCCGCCGGCATTACTTGACAAAATACCATGATCCTAAGTGCAAACATGGGTGGGTCAGCGCAATACTCCCACACGCCAGACGATAGCTTTAGTTAATGCACGACGAATTTGACTTGTGGCGCCGTTGTTTTGCTTGTTGCCCCCCCGTTGAAATTATGGCCCATAATGTAGATTACATAGCTCAGCTTTCAAGAAATGTAACGGGTCTCATCATTTCTGAAAGGCTATCTTTGCTCTCTGTCTGAGTTTCCTCCCTGTGTTCCTGTTGCATCTCCTGAGTCCTCTGCAATAGCCTGCTCTGAGATTAAGCAGCAGGGCTGTAATGTATGCAGATGGGAGAAATGGGACAAATCACACATTGCCTCTTCATTTTTTGACAGAAAACTAACCAATTAACCCCCTGAGTGGGAATGAAGGCAGACAAAAGAGTTGCTTCCTGTAGTAATTGCATATTTACTGGAATTGGATTTTGGGCACAATGTGGTTGCTGGACAATGTGTATGGCATGTGTTTTCTTCATGGAGCTTCAGCACACAATGTTTTGTACCTGATTGATTAGTGTTGATCATGTCTCCTCTGGCTGTTGTGCTGCAGAGAAATGTCTGTTTTTGTGTGTGACGGTCGTGGTGCGACCGCACATGAACTGCACACTTCTGCCCCATGTTTGCGACCACTAGCGCACCCAACAGACATGGTTTGCACATACACGCACACACAAACACTCATACCACTGATTACAATTGGATCCTCCCTCAGTGAAACTGCTAATTGCCCAGACTGGCAGGGGGGACTTCTAAAATGGTCTGGGCCAGACTACTTGGATAAGGTGGCTTTTAACAAACCTTTGAGACATTATTTATGTATTACATAGTTATTTCTTTGATTGATGATAGTGGGGAAATATTATGTTTGTGTCTCAGGGTCTGGTTTGTTGTTGTTGTATTGTTTGTTTTTTGTGTCTACCCCGGTGTGTGGAAATGGTGCTGGCCGCCATGTATATATGTTCAGTGTTCTGTCTAGTTTGGTTAGTCTTGTCATGTCAGGTATGTGTTTCGCTGTGGACCCTTTTTGACTGCTGAGTTTTGACCTCTACCCCATTTAGAGACTAAGCAGGTATTTTTAATTGAGCTTTGTACTGCTGAATATTGTCCTCTACCCCATGTAGAGGCGGAGCAGGTGATATGCCTGGAGACTGTTGCTGTTTGTCCTCTTATAATTGCGATGCTTAGCAGTTCTCCAGGATATTTAAAAGATATTAAAACTTTATATTTTGAACCCTCACTCTGTCTGAGCTTTTTGGGCCAAACCCACATTTTTGACGGCAACCGAGGCTCGGTCCGTCACATTGTGGAGACCTGCTCCAAGTAAAACCCTTTTTGGTGGTGGTGGGTTTGAACACACATGACCCTCTCTTGAAACAGAGCAACCATGAATATACCAACGTAAAGTCAGGTAGAGATATTTATGGACTCACTACAATGCGTGCTGTTTTCCTGTGAGGCTACAGTACTGGAGCTAATCCTGACAGCCTAAACAGACCTAGACAAAATAGTTTATAATGCACAATGAATATGCTCTCATAAAAATATGTGTGGGTTGCACACATAAATCCCTAGTGTCAATCATTTCCATGAACTGCTCTTCCTAGCTCGTGTCTGTGCTTTACTGACTTAGAGATTCAAATTCACCTGCCCCCGACTCCGACCCCGTCGGCAGTTGATTTATTAATTAATGAATAGATGGGATTAAAATGCATGGGTTTTCCCTTACTTAAATGTGGAGCTTCTCATTAAGACTGGTGGAGGTCAGGGTCATGGTTTAATTTATGTATGTAAAGCTTGTTTTCTCTGACTTTAAACTCATGTGTCTCATGTGTCATGGTAACAGTGGCTAAGTCCCACGTCCACGTGATCATGTGTACTATTGTACTTGTAAGCTCAAGTAATGTGATCATCCATTATTTTGAATCTTCTCTGGCTTCAAAAGATGTGACATGTGTTTGTATATTATCAAAAATAAATTCACATTCTCAAGTACGGACAAAAATAAATGTATTGTAATTTCAAACGTACAGTTGAGTGTAAATGCTCCAATGTTTATGTCTAATGATTTGCTGTTAAATTTGAATTGAAACAGATGGACATAGACAGAGAGTTTTTTTTCTGTTATGTTTATTATAAAGATAATACCTGAGTTACAGGAGGTCGCACTGGTTTAACAGTAAGACAACACAGACACATTTAAATACCAAGCAGGAGCTGATTGACTGCAGACAGCCAACGAAACAGTCCCACACAAAATCGAAGGGGAAGAAAATAAGTCTCAGCACAGCGAGGTAGTGATGAATAGTGAAATAAAGGTCAAAGTTTCAAACACAACATCTGTGCTTTTCACTGTCGACTCGTTCCCAATGGTAATAAGCCTGATTCATTTCTCTGAAGTCGTTTGAAACAACTGCAGGATAACTGATCAAATGAAACTCCCCTAAGGCTAGTCCTCGTCTCTACTGTTTCAGGAATGACGGCAAGAGCTCAGGCAGCCTCATGCATATTGTATTATAAAAACTGACTGGGGATGCGGTGCAAATGAACAAACTATAAATGTCAATACAGTAGTTCAACTTTAGCTCGTTTCTCCTGGGTGCAAACTTTCAGTGCTTCATTTACATCTAATTAGTTTCATCAAAATAGATGACACAAAGAAAGCATTTGTAAGCTATATAAAGCATTTCTAAAGGTACATGATGATTCAACCACGTACCTCACAAGCAGGCATTTATTAAATGCAATACTCTCTTAAAATGAGAGCATTAGTAAAACAGCATTTTGATCTTTGCTTCCAGTGTAGATATGGAGAGCCCGCTGTGCCAAACAGGTTTCATCAGAAACGAAAGAGGCTCCAGTCTCCCCTTGCTCTGCCCTTCTCCTCCCCCTCTCACTGCATGCCTGTCTAGATCCTCTCCCAGAGGTGCTTGTTTATTCCTCCCTTCAGGCTGTGAGACTGAAGCCCATTCCTACCATGAAAGAACAGCGCAGAACAAGAGAAGATTAAAGGACGAGGAGATGCAGAGAGGGACAGCTGACCAAACCATCTGTGCCACTTTTTATACACACGCACGCACCTACACCATCACCAAGCCTTCTTTGTAATAGTCAATATTATGTCATGAAACAACAATGAACCCGTTTGTTTTATCTACATTGCAATGTTTGCATGGAACTGATCGGTAAAAAAAAACATATGGAGAATTGTACAAATAACCATATTTCCTGTCATATCCATGAACATTATCCAGGTATTGGTATCTTTGTTCAGACAGGACATACAGGCTAGTAGCAAAAACACCGTGCTCTTTGTTTTGATGTTAGACTATTCTGATTGACATGTAATAGGCCTACGTGTATCTTTCATGTTCCATTCGGTTGGTTTCAACTAGTTTCTGTAATCGTGTAGCCCATGTGCCTTTGTAAGCTTGTTTGCGCAGACTCGTTGACCGTTGTGTCGCCCTCCAGCTTTCTTAGTAAGAGAACAACACCACCCCCACGTGGTGAAGTCAACATTTAATAGCAAAAATACTGTGAATGTCAGCTCCACTTGCGTAAAAAAGTGGTATTTTATGATCTATAACACGGAATGTGAAAATACTAGGTTTATAGCCTACTTAAAAAAAACGTTCTGCTTTGCTTGTTTGCTGCGAAACTTAGTTCGTTATAGAGTTTTGGTAATTTAGCCTATGGTCCTCTTGGGAAAAGCCACGTACGTTAAAAAGATAAAGTTCCCTAGCGTATTTATATGTAAGCCTATTCGAATCTGAAGTCAGCAAGGCAACCAACTGAGGAGTAAAGTCTACGAATACTTTTAGCGGTACGCTACGTCTGTCTATTTACATATTTTAATAACTGATAACAGCGCGTTCCAATCGTATGTACCCAATGGAGGGATTACACCTATTTTAAGTGGGCTTGCATGTTTTGCCCGCACAATTTTTCTATGTCGACATACCAACAAATCCATCCTATGCTTCGGAACATGTAGTACGTGCTACTATATATCTCGTCATGCCTTTTAATGGCGCAGGCGCGGTGGCCAAGTGGTAAGGCGTCGGTCTCGTAAACCGAAGATCGCGGGTTCGAACCCCGTCCGTGCCTTTTCTGGAAAATGACATGTGACCGAAAGGTAAACGCGCTCTACGTTTCGCAGTGATATGCAGTCCCAAAGTAACAGCTGTTCAGGCAACATTCTCTTGGTATTTAGCCCTTACGCTTTTGTAGGTTACTAACCATCTTAAAATTAATTTGAATGATGGCCTACACGGTCATGCAAAGCGGGATAAAGTGCAGATTGAAGTGCTCATTTAAATGTGAAGAACTTAATTTTAAGGCCTCAGAAAAACGTTTTCCTTAATGAAGGGCCTTCAGTGGCTAGTCACTAGTGGATTTAATGACAGGTAGACTGCTGTGACGCTTAAGATCCGACAGGGGGCAGCAAATGCAACAAAATATGTGAAACCTACAAAAGCTATTATTGTCAGGTGTAGCTCAATTGTTAACGTTATTTGCGTTGTTATTCATATTAACAAAATACAGAATAGAAAACATGGGTATTCATGAATTGCTTTAAAGAGAGGGTTGCCTTAAACTTGTGTGGACGTAGTTGTTAGCGACCAGACAAAATAACAATATAAGACGAAGATTTTTTTCTATTTGTCCTTTTCATAATTGACTAGTGACAGTGTATTTTGTGAATGTGACCATTTTCTTTAAGAAGCCACTTCTGCCTGTGTAGTCCAACTATCTAAGTGACGTTTGGATAGCGCCATGTGCAAGCGAAGAACGGGTCTGTACTCGACAGTTATGTCTCACGAGTTTCTTCGAACGTTCATTCCAAGTTTCTATATTTGGATGTTATTTCTAGGAAAATAGAAATTACCAGTTGTCATTCAGTCAGACAGAAACTTTTCTCCCTTTTAAAGCCGGCCTAATGAGAATAGACGTTTCAGTGCGTGGTTTGAAATACTCTGACAGACATTCACGGCTCCATGCAAATCAGAATACAAGAATGCGTCTTCAAAAATGCAAACAGCCAATCTAGTTACCTCTTCAAAATTAACTTTATGCCTAAATTGAATTATAACTGTCGCAGTAGCCTACTGTTTTTGAAACCGGATCTCCCCTTTTACGGCCCCTTCTTACCTCGTGGCGTGACCATGTAGCAATGTTTGAGGCGCAGGCTCTGGGAATTTAACATGCAGGGAGTCAGTTGTGCCAGACACTGCTGATCTCGCTGCCAGGAGCACGTATACTTAAAGATACAACAACAGATTAAATGCAGTCAGTCGTGCGTGCCTTGTTGTCTGCTGCTGATTTGACACAATCGCGGTAAGTTTTTAAAAGGTGCCATTATTACCTTTACATGCATTTTTTTGTTGTCTACCAGGTCGGTTTGAGAGACGTCCGTCTCGTATCGACAAAAGCAGGTGTGATCAGGATTTAGACTACTCGTCGCAGACAGAATTAGGGTCGATTATTTTATTATATAGCCTAGGTTATATTAAGAGATAACCTGTGTCATCCTCTAGGGCACAAGAGACAAACATGTGGCTGTTATTTAGATAATTGACAGCTTAAACGGTTTATGTGTTTTTCAAGGGTGTTGCTCTCCGACTGTTGCAGACAGATTGTGTCTGAGCGAGTACCTGAACTCTCATGGGAAAGATTCTGTCTAGAGCTCGACTCCACTGACGCCCAATAGTGAATCAATAAACGGGCTCCGACCAAATCAGTAGACAGTAGAGCTATGCTACATTATAGGCTATGCAATGAGACATTAACCTTTTGTTAATGGAGGCATTCGTGAAAGACTTTCCAACCATTATGTGACTATTGTCGCGGACCAGCTATTGCTAAAATAAATTATGCGGGTCTGTTAAAGGTGTCGTCACTTGCAATAAGATCGCAACGACTAGGTTCTTTCAAGTAAAATGTCAAGCCAATTAGCCTACTCCTAGTGTTTTCCAAACTATGCAATCGAAACAGCCTGTTGTTATTTACCTTTCAAAATGAGCACAACAAACTTTTCCCCCCAGTCGTTTGTAATATTTTATTATCTATTGTCTCTAATGCAGTCAACAAAAAACGGTGAAATCCTAACGCAGGCCTGCCGCTCATGTTATCATTTTGCCAGTGTTTTTGATCCATTGTGATGTAAGTGGCGGGATCTTGGGGGCGAGATGAGTTTTGACTCCTATCCAACTGGCCCGCAAAGTCCCGCTTCTGGCATTCGCCATATCTTCTTGATGGACTATATAAAAAATACAACGGCTGTCGTTCACAGTTTACTAATAACCACCACCATCTTAAGCCTAATAATGGAAAGTAGTCCTTATTCTTTTACTTTAAGTGGGATACAAGTCTAATGCCGCAGGGAGAATGAGGGGCTTTTGGGGGCACTTGTGTTTCAGTTTCACCATCATAATGCCCCTAAAAATCCTCATGGCTCTTGCAATGATCTCCATTCATGTTATTAGACCATGATCATCACATGTACTCCAAATATGGAAGTCACATTGATCACTGTATCATTCAATTTTCCATTCAATTTTATTTGTATCAATTGTATCATGTGCAATGTTAGGGTCATTTATTTCTTTGAGAGTCTCAAAAGCTTACTGTAGCCGACTAGATGTTTTATCCTTTACCACTGGCTATGCTATGTTAAAATGTGAGGTGAATATAATCTTTCACAAAAAGAGGACATTTCCCCATAAACAAGACTTGGCAGACAGTATATTTTGTTTCACTGGCCACTTCTTGGCTTTTGCTGTGTAATACCAGCCAATGTTGCCAGCTGATTTTTCACTGCAATGCAATAACATGTTGTATTCTTTAGTGTGAAGAGGATTTGTGTAATATAAAGCAGACACTAATTTATATTAACTTCCAGTGAGCTCAAGCTTTGCCATAAGAAAAACTAGCCGGAAATCAGAACTATAATGTGCTTTATCTGTTAAGAAAGGACATGTTATTTTGTGACACATGAAGCATGTCTACGTGACTCACATATGCGTAAGGTAAAAAATGGGGTGACAGAATTTTAGATTATTGTCCAGGTCGTCAAAATGGTTTCCATTGTAGGCTTGGGGAAAAGGCCAGAACATCCCTCTTGACACTAAGTCTTAACTTGCTGAAGGCATGTGACCTGATGCAAGTTTGCAGCTCCTCCTAGCAATAACACGGCTAATGGCCTGGAGTGGCACAAGCCTGGCCTTTGGAGCAGGGTTCACACAAATCAGTGCTGTTTGCATCCATCACACATTGCTTTCTGTGCTCAATTATGTTGTTTTTCACCAGGCTAAGGCTTCTTAAATGCAGGCTGCTTACCGTTCCTATGTATCCGTCCACTGTCTAAGAGTTCCTGAAGGAAGGAGCATTTGGTGTGTCACCACAGCATCATTTTAAGAGGGTTTATTAACTATTTCAAGGGAATTAACTTGCACATTATCCGCTTTAAGTAGTCTTCACATAAGGATTGCTTCTGTCTTCAGAGAAAAAAAAAATAAAGTAACAAGAATATAGAAGGCGAAATTCATTTTCGTAGGCCAAGTTAACAAATCAGCTCACAGTAATTTTATGTCAGTGAAGTATGCCACACATTAGCGGGCATACTTGAGGAGGTAGTCGTCATTAACACTCATCCTTGTCTAATGCGGGTGTCCATACACAGTCTGAAATGTACACAGTGAGGTGGTCGAGTGATATTTCCTACTAAATTTGGAAGAGTTTGTCTCAGTATTTGACCACATTATTGAGTACAGTTGTATGACAAAATAAATGGGAAGGAAGACTGATAAGGAGCCATCGGGGATTTCTCTTAGCGGTGAGTCATAAGAGTGACACACAGTGGCTTTTATGTAATGTCCCATGAAACACGGTTACAACTCTTTTAAAATTGATTTCAGTTATATGAAATATTGACAGGCTGGCCAGCCAAGAGAGCTTTAGTAAGGAATGCATTCTAATTTGAATTAGGCTTTTTCTGCCTGGGTTAGCGTGCATAAAAAGCATGATCATTTCAGTCTGTAAAGTAACATGAGAGAATTCATACATTTCAAGTCATAGTAGTTATTGTGATATACATACCCATGCATGTATAATTACAGTTGTTATATCACAGAAGAAACAGAGCAGTGTGTGATGTATTAATTAAGCAGGCTATGTTTCATCCAGATGATGTACTGGACACTTGCAATGAGAGGAACATAAAGCATTATAGCTCCATCTTGTATTTCCAGACTTTTGGTTTTATCATGCCAAGCACATGCATTGTAATGCCAAATATAGCTCTGAAAGATCAAGTAACAGAATCAACTCCAGCCATGGCAACAGCTTCCTGGCTATAAAAAGAGATTCTGTAATCGTAATGAGACTGTTGTGACAAATGACAAGCGATAATTGAGAAGTTGAACAATTTAGAAGTTGATCAATTTCATAAGAAGTGATACATTTGGTAAGAAACAAAATGTGCATAGAAAGTTTGTTTCATTGCCTGTATAATATGCAGTGTCACTGGGGCAAGGATTGAGTGTTGTGAGATTGGGGTGACCAGCTGTGCCAACTGCTTTAGGCTGTGTTTGTGTCCTGTCATCGTAACAGGAGAGAGAGAGGGGGCATTTCATCTGGGAAAGTCATTATTGACACCCCGCTTACCTAAACGAGGAATGACTCCGAGGACTCACCCCACAGGATGGCAGCCAAGACGTGTGCCTCGCTAAAGATCTGATCAAGATGTACAGTCGCTAAAAATGACACCCATATATCCTATGTGGTTTGTAAAGGCTAAAGACAAATATTGATGAGGTATCAGTATCAGTGGTTGTCAGAATATTGATCTTGGTTGCGCAGTGGGGAGGAGTCCTTCCTCACTTTCACACAGCCTTTGAGGGACTTACTGATCCCCAGGGAATGGAACAAGCGAAACATTTTGTGCTCCATTCATGTTGTCCTGAGTGATTTGAAAGAGCGTCATAGGACATCTTTGTTTGAGGGGTGTTAACGATTTTAATTGAATTGAAAGTGTTATCGCCCCAAAAATAAACCGAAAGGCATGGAGAGACAAGTTTTAAGCTGTTAAGTGGTTTTGGTGAGAGGAGTGCCCTGTGAACTCTTGAATCAGGGTTGAAGAATGCCTGTGCAATGAGCTGGCACACCACATTAACATTGTTACATGAAATGGTTTGAATTGTCACAACCCGCGTTCAGATTCCTGTTTCAACAGAGCGAGGTTTGACTCCCCTGATGCATCTGTGGCTCTACTTTTATGGCTTCGACTGCAGTCCTGAAGAACGGGTGGATATCCAATAACCCTCAGCCACAAGAGTCCCACTTCTCTCTCTCTCTCTCTCTTCCTTTTTCTCTCTCTCTCTCTCTCTCTCTCTCTCTCTCTCTCTCTCCCTCTCCCTGTCACATCTTTCTTTTACCTCTGTTCAGCAAAGGAAATGAAGATTTTGAGCTTTGGACATTTGTTAGACAAAGACGCTGAGAGAGAAAATATGAACTGAGGTAAACGACGCATTATTACATTTCCAGGTTTCCTTCTTTCCTTCTTGGTGACGGTTTGGGAAATATTACATCTTATTCATGGATATTGCTGATTATAGAACTGCAACACACTACTCTAATGCTCTGTCTCTCTCTCTCTCTCTCTCTCTCTCTCTCTCTCTCTCTCACACACACTCACACACACACACATACAGTCCTCATGTTGAAGTATCATGTTGAGATTGTGAGAAATCTGGAGAACATGCACTCTGGGGCTGTGCTGCATGCATTTACTGTTGAATAATATGGGCTGGCCCCTCGCCACCATGTCAGACAGCCAGATACAACAGGGTGAGGGACAAAAGCACGGCTTCACACACACACACACACACACACACACACACACACACACTAACACTAACAGATCCACGCGTGTAGGAATAAACAAGCACACCTATACATTCTCTCTCTCACACACACACACACACACACACACACTCAAACACTAACAGATCCACGCGTGTAGGAATAAACAAGCACATCTATACATTCTCTCTCTCACACACTCACACACTTGCAGACATATGGCCACACAAACATGAACTCAAACATGCTCTCTTACACACACACAAACGCACGCACGAGCGCCTATCACTTGGGTATATGTGATCACTTTGAACGGGTTGTATTACATTACCCTGTTTTCTACTTTTATGCACTCTCTGTAATTCATGTTTGGCATAGTGACACCTCAGCATTCCAACATATTTTCCAAACATTTCAATGGATGTTCATTTTCTGCTCACCAGGTCAAACCTCAGAAGCTGAACTCATTTAGTCATAAGCGCTGGGTGCCAGAGCTGTGGGCATGTTGAAGAGATTGCCTGCGGGTAAAGAGATGAGGCCTCTCAGATCAGAAATGTAATCTTTTGATACAAGAGGCCATTCCCCACCACCGTTGTGCACCTGGAGTCACGGCGCCCCAGAACATAGTAAATGATTAGATTTCTGGTCGTCTGTTGGGAAACATCTCTGGTCAGACAAACTTGATGGTTTTTATTAAGCAGAATTAATGTTATTAAGCATAATCTACAATCTACTTTATGGTTAAATACTGAAGGACTATTACTCAAAACATTTCTCTTACCTCTGAAGAAAATTTAGTTAAGATGACGTAAATATGACTAAATATGAACCGTTATTCTATCCCCTGGCGACCGAGGAACATTACAGATAGTCTTCTGCTCCAGTGTGAATGTGAAACAAAGGATTGCTGTGTTCGAGAAGTGCAAGGGGAGGTTGGGCACCTCTCCTTCAGCCACTATATTGATATCAGAGTAAGCCCTTGCCCCATCGAAGTCCCATTTTTTCTTTCAGGTTTTTTTTTATGTCTCCGTGAAGCCATTTAACATCAGCCGCAAGTGGTTCTGATCACTTACCCCAAGACTGTCTTTTAACGGTGAGCTGATTTTGAGAAATTAAACGTCTCTTCAGGCTAGCCAGCAAATGCTGTTGCCTGGTTGTTAAGGTTTCCTAGTTGCTATGCTTGTTAAACTTTTTAAATTGAAAAAAAAAAACTTTTAAATAACCTTAAATGGTTTAAATGGCAGAGTTCCATTTGCATGACATGACAGCAGGTTATCTAGCTAACGTTACAATCTCCTTAATGTAACTTATAAAACTACAATAGGAAAACCTTAGGATGCCTGTGCAGTTTTCTGCTTGGTTTAGTTTAACTTAGAAGCTAATTATTTCATATTAACACACCCTAGCAACTGACAACTGTAAAGATGTCTCCCAAAGTTGTATGGCTAAGTTAACTGTCACAAGACCTTGCACATTTAACACGTCTCGTGGAGGTTCATGTTCCATATAGTATTCCATTTACAGACAGGTTGGAATACATGACACCCGTTACTTTACTGTCATGGAAGACTGAGTGGGATTGAAAATTTGTTATCCATCCTGTGTTGTTTAAACCTGATACATTAATGGGTTTTGTATGTGAAAGGGGCTTTAGTTCATCACCTCTGGCATATTTTCAGCCGCAAACCTATATTG
The DNA here is from genome assembly GCF_900700415.2 of Clupea harengus. Taxonomy (NCBI): domain Eukaryota; kingdom Metazoa; phylum Chordata; class Actinopteri; order Clupeiformes; family Clupeidae; genus Clupea; species Clupea harengus. The sequence goes on along the minus strand of NW_024879919.1, from coordinate 25,490 downwards.
TGCAGTACATGACACCTTTAGTAGTACCGTAGTGTTATTATTTATTATAGTGTATCGTAAGGTTTGTTAAGCAGTAAGCCTGACATAAAGATATGTTGAGCACAGCCTCAAAAAAGGCTCTTAGATGAACCACTCTTTGCTGCATTTCAGCGCACCCCAACCATGCCATATCCGTGGCCCTCCGGCCGGCTCTGCTCTGACGTAGGCCCAGTAGGCTTTGCTGTGCCGTGTTCATCAAGTGAAATTATGACAAAGCAAAGGGTGTTGGGATGCATTCTCTATCAGTGATGTGGGCCATTCACACGTCCCATCTGTTTTACGCCGCTGACACCCTAGGCTTCTGCTTTTGTGACTCGACACATTGAGGGAGAATCACGGAGGCGCTGTGCCTGCTCTGTTTAGGGAGAGAGAGAGTGGGAGCAGGGGGCAGAGGAGGGGACTGGCAGGGTGAAGTATATTGAAAAATCTCACATGACAAGCTTGCCCTCGCACTGGGAGAGAGGGATAGATTTACCCTTTCTCCCTCTGTGGTTATATTTAGAGCTTCGACAGAACCCCGTGAACTGAAGACAACGTGATGCGCATAAGTGATAGTGTCCTTGCTTTTTACACTGCTCTAATCACAAAGGCAGTGTTTCCTTCTGAAGTAGTCTGGGATTTAACTTTGCACCGACAATATTATTACAGTACCGTAAATGTAATGGGATTATACCAGAAAGCTACTCCTGCCCCTTACATTTTACAGAAAGAGATACATCTACAGTGGAGAATCTATCTATTTCGAAAAGTCAATGCAACAGTTAATCACTTGTTTGCTAAAATATTGTTTATGGTTAATCACTCCAGGACCAGTGCACATCGATTCGTAATATTTCACACACGCCTCACAACTGAAAACGCTTTATGTAGATGTAACCTCTTTATGAATATGTAAAATATACCCAAATGACAGTGGTAAATAGTGTTGAAGACATTATCTTCCAAAAGAATTTTAAATATTTGATTCCAGAGATGGTTTTACTCCAACAATACATGGAACAATCCATCTTAGATGGAATGGAATTGCATTCTCAATAATTACTTAATTGCTTTCGCTCAGACTCTGTGTCAATTAAGACGTCTGTGATTAAACCAACGATTTCTACAAAGTAATTAAAGATTGTCGAAGATCTTGTTGCAGAAAAATACAAATAACAGCGTGACTTGGATACTAAGCATAGTAATTTGAGTTTTTTTTGTGTTTGCAGAGAAGCCATTTCTTTGCTTGGTCTGAGTTCTGTCAAAGGGGATGCTATGGCAATGGCATAAATATTCACATTATTATAAATGTGCAATCCTTTATTTAAAGAACAAACTATGTAGGGTGATTTAAAGCAAGCAGAGACATGTCTCCATTCTCATAGCAGAAAATAAATTGATTGTTTGAAATATTTTTTCTAAATATTTTTTGTTGAGATACGTGGCTATCAACATGCAAGGTCTAGGGTACAGGATTTCGAAATATTGTGATATATTTTGCTCAGTGTTGGATTGAACCTGATTATATTATTAATAGAAAATCAATTGCTTTCGGTCCAGGTATTCATTCTGAAACAGTTTGAATGTTTTCATTGTTTTCAATATAATATTTATTTCTATGTGGTGTTTGTGAAATAGAAACAATAGGATATTGCAATTAAAGCGAGACTTTTTGTTTTCATACCCAATTTTCTTGAGGAATAACGGAACAAGAGGAGGGAAACTGGAAATGTGCAGTGTTGGAAAAACCAAGATTCTGGCTGTCCGCTAGAATTATTGGTCCTCTATCATTCAGTGGAAACATGTCCCAGTGATTCAGAAGACTGGCATCTCTTTGCTTCCTGGGCTTCACATTAATGGCTCCCCAAACAGAGCTCTCACAAACCCACTCCTTGTGTTTCTCACAGATGAAATATGAAAGGATGTCTGTTCAAAGAAAACAATGTAGTGGCATCCTTTAAATGCGAGTTAGTAACAGTCAAGCAAAAGAAAGTATTTGCCAGAATACCCTGGAAAAGAAAGTAAAGTATTTTTTTTGCTGTTTCTTTGAGGCCTCTTTGTTTAAGCACAAAATGTGGATTACACCATCAAAACTCCCAATGCCAAACTATCTTATCAATACCATATTGAACCCAGCTTGGGAAAAGAGAGAGAGCGAGAGAGCCATCCCTGCTCTTGAATTTGCATTGCAAGCAGGATGGCTGTAAATGTCAGTTGAATGGTAAAACAACTGTCCATGCCACATTACTAAGTAGTGAGATACTTTAAAAGCTCAACCTCCCGCTCAGTCTACCAGTGCTGTCCAAAGAGATCAAACAGCATGAAAAATATGCTGACTCATCCAACTGACATGGAACATTGTGGAAGACATTTTTATGGCCTCAGTTGCTTTCAATGGATCTGTCCCTAAGTGAACCATTAGTCAGCATTCTTTTGTCTCTTCTGCTTGGTGGAAGTGCAAAGCATGACCATCCTTACAAGGGATCCTCTGAGAGCAAGAGAGAACAGTAGAGCAGGAGGGTGTTGGGAGGCAAACATCAGGGTTGGGGAGTCGAAACTCGTCTGCTTGTCCGATTAAGGCAGCTCCTCTCCCTAACCAAAACCACATGAAGTCTTCTCACAGCCAAACTAACCGGGCAGACGTCAGTTCTGAGCAAAGTGCCTAACGAAGCACAAACACGAGTGGACGTCTGATTTTATTATTTTATTCCTGTTTTGTCAACATCATGTGATCCAAAATGCATGAGATGCCTCTTCTCCCCCCCCCCCATGAGTAGCCTACATGGGTCATGCTTACGCCGCACCAAATGTTACATGTATGCACCCCTTGCAGGTTATGGGAGCTTTTATGCGATGATCCCGGCATTGGGCGTCCTTAAGGTTCCTTTTCCTGTGCTTGCGAAGATGCTGTGTCTGCTGCTCTTATCAAAGGAAATGAGAACGGAAGCCACGGCACATGGCTTTGATTTCTCAAGGCTCCCATTCTGTTTTAGCTTTGCCAAATGGATTTGTGGGTCCTGCATGGAAGGTGAGGGCTTAAGAACAAGATGTGTGTAAAGTACGTGAAGCAAAAGGGCAGGCAGTACAGTGGATGCCAGTTGGTTTTGAACATGTCTTTTTTAAATTTACAACTTTAATATGTCGAAACCCATGACTTAAGATGTTCAAGCCCTGAAGCATTGTTTGAGCTGTGCGCCATTACTATGAGTTACTGCAGAAGTAGGATATCTCTAAGTGCAGCTTCCCTCATAAAGCCAGATACAGAATAATTGGTTCATTGTGTATCGCATGTCAGTTACATCCCACAAGACTAGTGAAGACATGCAAAGCTGAACAACAAAAACCTTACAGTTATTTTGCAATCTTCTGCAAGTCTTGACATATGTCCTCATCTCCAGGGATAGGCAGTATTTCAGATACATGTGTTAAAAATGTTTATTTAAAACAATGTGTACTCAATGTGTAATAAAGTAGTATTTTTTTATTTGTATTTGATGGGCATTGAATGGTTATGTAATTTCAATCAAAATAGAATAGTCTTCAGTTAAAAAAAAAAACATAAAATACTTTCCCCGAAAGTAAATGTTCTTCATGTTCAACATCTGAATGCATGTGTGAGAGCTAGAACAGCGTCCTGAGCACTTTGCCAATGCTTGTTTAAGACAGTGCAAGTGACAGATTGATGTCTCATTTGTCCTCTCTGATTCAGTGCGAAGGCCCATTTATAGTCCAGGCGACAAGAGCTGCACAAAAAAAACACAAAGGTGTCAAATCTGGTGTCTGTTAGGGCAGCGCAGACCATGTCATCTGCATGAAAAAGTTTGAAAGGGTGCAGGCATTAAAGGTTTTTGTCACTCTCTGATTGGATGACAAGAGATTTTTATGTATGTTTTTTGCCTTCTTGACATGGCTTTGGTCATCTAGCTGGCTCGAATATCATGATAGTGCTTCTCATAACAGATTTGTTACACGCCTTGTTAAGTAGTGAAAAGCTGTCAAATATGATCAAATGATCCAATATGCCTACGTAGAGTGGAGGCTTGTGATATGATGTCACGTTGTTGTTGCTGTATTTGTTATTTTATTTTGTTACTTTTTTGTATCTTGTACCGAAATAAATGATGTATTTTTGCCCATCCCTGCTTGTCCTGATGTTGCCTTGACACTGTCATTCACTTCTGAAAATGCTAAATATTTCCTTCTGTAAATCAACAGTTTATTCGTTAGCATCACTGCAGACTGCACTAGAATCATAAACAGGAACTATATATCCCCAGTATTCTTAACTGGGTTGTTGAAGTATGTTTTAGTAAGGTTCAAAATCACATAAGATGAGGCTTCATGCAGCACACATGACATGTGGTCAGTTGGTTTTATTGACAATAGTGATAAATCATTAATGCACTCCTCACATAGATGTGGAAGACTGAATGGCAGCATGGTTCAGGCATGAATGCCATGGGTGAAACAGAGATAGTCCTTGCTGAATGGTGTGCATTTTCACATGTCTACAATGACTGGACGTTTGTATTAATCACACTGTTACCATAATCCGATTATGTTTTGAAGCTGAAATGCAGCTACATGAATGTAACCCATACTAGCCATCCTGTTGCATTTATGGCATTTTTCCCCTCCCATGACCATCACATGAAAATATGCTTTTCAGGAAATGCATGAGCCAGTAGAATAAACGCACCCTAACTAATTAAATAACAGAGACATTTAAGGCACGGCTCAGTGGCCAGTCACTGGCAGGAACACTCCTGGTCTTAAAATGCCAGTAACACAAAACAAGTCCCCTTTTCACTGCTGCCATTACAGTCATAAGTAAGAAATGCACAGATGGATACTCTCAGAGATAATGCTGTGTGCTTAATGTGCACTTATACACAATGTGCTGAGCTTGCTATGTAGGTTTTTTTTTGTGTCTGTCACAGAGGGACTGTGCCAAAAAGCCATGTCGATGTACGACACACGGGAGCACATGAGAATGGTGTGTTTCCAGTGCAACTTAACTTGGGTCATGAGACCACAGGTGTGGTGATGCAGTACGGCTTTTTCCACAAAGAACTGTTCTCCTCAAAGTAAAGGAGGCCTTGGCAGTGAGGCACCATCTTTCCTGGCACCGCGTGTTAAGTGGCAACACAGAGAGCAAAACACTGTTTCCTGACCCCAGAGGATTTAACTGAATCTCAAGCCTTGGATTCTTGGTCTAAAGCAAGGCTGCCCTGTTTATTTCTGTTTCTGTGGATGGACACTGCAGTGGTAGAGTGTAATGTATGGTGCAATACATCACCGTATTAAATGTATAACTAAACACTATAAAATAATGTATTGTGTTATGTCTGTAGTGTGAGTCCTTGTGAAATCAAGTTTTTTTTTTTTTTTTATTCATGTTGAAATGTGTTGACCTGCCTTAAATAATGTAGCAACTTACCCATTCATTTCAGCATTCCCTTCAAGAGACATCATGGTGGGGGTGGGGTATGAGTTGATATATCGCAAATCTTTACCTGAAGGGTCTCGTGCACCCGTAGTGCGTTAAATGCTCGCTAAATACCCTCTTCCTGAAACCTCCTTCCAAATCCCCATCTTGTAAAGCTGTTGGGAGCACAGCACATAAAGTACCCTGAAAGTAATTATATGCCCTGCCATTATGAAGCTGGAGTTTACACACAGGCTCTAAATTACACAGTGCTTACGGAACAAAAGTGATCTGCAGCCGCCTCTCCTTACCCCTACTCTTCATTAATGCTTCCCATTAACCATTTTATCTCTGTGGTAACATTCTGGTGTCCAGGGGTACACAGTCCTTCTGCGGTTATCTGGACCTTGTTACTAATCAAGTATTTGATGGGTATTGTGTATCACTGTGCTGATAAACATACTCCCTGTTTGTTTTTATCCAGCAATATACTGTATGCAGTATATGGGGTATGTACGTATCCTATATTTTATCCATAGTCTTTGTCAATTTGGAAGTTCATTTCTCCAAGTCACACAAATGAATTATGTCTCCTATTTAAAACCAATGAATGTTGTTGAAATAATCTATGATAAGCTAGAGAGAGATCAATTAAAAATCAACTAAAAACAAATTTGCCCTGTGTGTCAAGATCCAGGGACACAGACTGGAAGCTCAACCAGAACATTAAATTAAGATAACACTAATGACATTGTTTTTTTTTTAAATATATCTGCTTAAAGACACATGCACACACACACACACACAGATGGCATGGGGAAAGACACAGACAACACACACACACACACACACACACACACACACACACACACATTTCTCAAAGGAAGTAAACAGGCAAACACGAAAATGAGAAGTTTCAACCCCCTCTCTGTGCTGTGGCCCATGTGACTGCGGCAGCATATGACTTTCATAACTTCTTCACTCATTACCCTGTGACGGCCGCATACAATCGGGCGAGTGTTTGTGGAGAGCACGCCCCAAATACCCGTGTCCCGGGGCTGGGTTCTGGCTCCTGAGCCGTCTCCCCTCTCCTCCGGGGGACATGATGCCGCTGCTGCCTGCACTCACGGCACATGAGGGTCCCATGTGAGGACACAGAGACACGGGGGACGGAGGCAAGTCCCACTCCTGTAACTGATCTGATGCCACCGGCAGTGACATCATGGGTTCACCTTCTGAAAGGCGTGATCCTCTCCTGACTAGTGGTTCGCCATAGAGGATGGCTGGTAATTGTGAACGTTGAACCAAATGTCAACAACACCAGGTGTCCATTTCAGCAGCACTATCAATGTGTTGTGTATTTGGTTGCAAATTTCATAACAGGGGTTATGTTTTCGTTGAGGGTGACCTAGTCTTTGGGTTTTGGTGAACAACAAGCCATGACGCTCAACCTCACTCCTTACGCTAATTGACTTTTCTGGGTTTTTGTGTATTTGACAAATATGTCATTGTATTAAAACACTGATTTTAAAACTCTGTGTGTCTGTGTCATTCATCACATGTTGAGAGTCGCCCTACCTCTAGCAGCATGTCGTTCTCAAATGTTGGCGCATAGCACCACCTGTTGGTACTCTCTGTGTATTACAGTGTAGTTAGCTCTTGGGTGCCAGGGCTAGTGCCTACTGTGGGAACAGGAGGGGGGTGTGCTGAATGTGGCCCGCTCCCATGTGATGGTGATGATCTCACTGCTCAGCCATGCCGGGAATGACGTGGAGGAAAAGCGTCACAGATCAAACAGATCTCTCTCTTTCTTTTTCTCTCTCTCTTTCAGTCTCTCAGTCTTTTCAGCCAATGACAGGAAGTTCAACCCACTCTTCAAGCATCTCAGAAACAACATCATCTTTGGCAGGCTTCTCTCTGATTATGTAAAAAAAAAAAAGCTAACATGGTGCAGAGGACATTTTTCCTGATACTAATCGCCTATTTACTAAAAGGATGTTTATGCTTAAACAAGTGTAGCCTCACCCTCCGTTTATTTAAAAGTCAGCTTTGAGCCCAGAAAAACACATCCGTCAAAACTGAGTCAGTTGTCCAAACATTCTAATGAGTGCTGGTGTTCTACTCATCCAGAAATAATGTTTAGCCCCACATCATTCTCTTAATACAGACGTTTGCAAATAAGCCTTGTCTAAAAATATTCAGTCCCTATAATTAGGTATGAATGTCATTCATATGTAATTCAAATTGAACCTCTGGAAATATTCTAGTGCATTTTGGCATACTGAGCCAAATAAAGACAGTAACCGCATGATTACCATTATTTCAATAGAGGCAGTGCAAACAGTCATGGGATATTTCATTTGCACTGATCTATTTTCCAACATAAGGAGTAAAGCTATGGGTAACAAGCTGTAAGACCAAAGATGTCAGTAAGATAAGACCTTCATGGGCATTTACAGTAGAAAACTTACACCAAAAGTGTAGAGAGAGGATAAGCAATAGACGTTTAACCTTCATAATCATATCATAAGATGTTGTATCTTTTTTACATTTTAAACCCTCTTCCCACCGCCTTCAAGGTCTCTCTTCTCTGACTTGTTATATGCTTGCATCTAAGAGTAGAAAACCTGCTTCAGATGTGGTGTAAGGCAGAGTGCTCCACTGTAGGGGTTTAGCCACTTGATCTGTCTCTGAAAACCAGATAAGAATCCATCCAATAGTCTGCAATACTGGGCCTCTTGTTCCCCATCTTGTTCCCCATCTCGTTACTGGCCTGTACTGTGTGCATGGTAGGAAACACTGAGGTCTTGGAACTGGATTCGCTTCTTTTTGAAAGCTCTCGTTCTCTCTTCTGGTGCTTTTTCCCCGTTATATTCAAACTTCACTATTGAAGTTAAAAAAAAGTAGTCTGGCATGTCAAGTCATGTTTAGCTTATCTTGTTTTCAAGTACACTTTTCAGATAAACATAAAGAGATAGCATTTCTGTGTAAACACTGTGTGTTGGATGAAGGGCACAGTATACAAGACAGAGGTTGCATGCACAAACACTGGTTCAACAGGTAAGTCAAATACAATTGGACTTAATTGTTCTTAACTCATTTTCACTATGTTGATAACTTGTTTTTCTATGATTATTTGGCCTCCTTGTGCTTGAGTGCAGGAGGTGCTTGCTCCTGTCTTCGAATAAACACAGAGGCAGGTACACTGAGAGATGTGTGTGGCCCTTTAATTCCCACAAAAGATTTTTCAGCACTTAATGAACGGTAAAAATCACAAAATATACATTGATAGTAAACAGTATAAAAAAGTAGCTTTAGCTACGCTGAATGGTGCATGAAGGGGTGACTTCACTGGTAGGTCAGTAGATATTGCAGGTTGGCTGAACACATCCACATAGAAAGTCTGGCCACAAAGCGTATTTCTTTATGAAAGGTGCTTTCCTCAGACATTTAGCTGCTTCCCTGTCACACCGACACAGCTTTTTCTCACACCGGTCCTTCAGAGAATCTAGAATAAAACACACCAAAATTAGTGAGAAGAAAAAAAAAACTTTTCTCAGTGACTATCACTGACGGCCACTGTTTCTGAGAGAAACCATGGAAATCCTTCACGCAGTAAACATGGGGATGCCAGATGTATTTCAAAACCCAATGTACACATTGCTGATGCTTCCAAAGTGCTCTGTGGTGATGTTGGATTTCTGTTGCTAATCTGATGCTTAAAATACCTTGAGGTGTGCACTGGAGACTTCCCTGTCTGGCCCCAGTCCCACAGACACTGGGTTCCCTCCCATCTCTCATAATGTGTGTACTGTATTCAGAAACCACCGCTTGCTGTCTCGGGTATACTGACACACAGCATTTAGTGACGTGCAAAGTTTTGTGTTTGTTTTCTGACCCAGATCTAAAAATATACAGCCTAATTCAGTCTAATGTACAAGTGTATATAAAAGTGTGAGGAAATACTTTGTGTCTTGCCTGTTTAGAGGGAAGAGGACTGATTTTCAAGCGTAAGGGCTAATTCTACTGCTGGCATGTGCACAAAGCAGAGTGAGCATACCACAATCAGCCTCCTTGTCTTCACATGTCCACTGGTACTGGTCGGTGTGTGTCTGGCAACCTGCATATTCTGCATCACCGTAGCAGCAGTCATGTTTATGACAGCACCTTTGAAACGGAAGAGAACACAAAGTCTCTGTCACCTTGCTGTTTGTGGGCGTTGTTAAACTGCTGAACTGATTTCTGTTTTCGACAGAGCTAGATCATGCAAACAAACTAACAAACAAACAATCTAACTAAAGAACACAATTGTGGTCATGATAATAGTTAGTTTGTGTTTACGGCATAGTACTTCACTATTTCATTCTTCGAACCGGATGCTCAGTGAATACCGTAGCTTTTAATTTGGAAGCGGAAGAAAAACAAACCACAAAGTGTGTGCAAAAATATACTAGTCTGAATTTGGGGGGCACAATTACTCAAGGAAGGAAGGAATGGTGCTTTTAAAATGTGATGGGTTTGAGGGTTCGAATGACTGTCATTAGGGGCACTGAGCAAACTAGAGGCTCCTATTTTGTGCGTGGGAGAACTGGGTGGAGAACTGGTCTGTTTTCAGACATCCAACTGAGAAACGAAAGCGAGAGAGAAAATGACCACAAGACTGCATGGAAAATGATATACTGTGACTCACAACTCATAAAAGTCACACTTCAGTTTTACTTCACTACAATTAACCGAAAGCACTAACAATTAGAAATTCAAACATGAGTTGTGCATGATTTTTTTATTCATCTCGTAGGCATACCACTGATACTGTATCACCTTAGCCTTGTGGATTGCTAGTCATAATGAACGACAGCTTACCAGTCAGCCTTGTCCCTGGGCCATCCTTGTCCTCCTAGGCCACAGTAACAGCCGTACATCATATAGGCCAAGGCTGATCTTCCAGTGCTACATTTAATGACTCCAGCCAGTTCCAGAAGCCCTCTCTTTCTTCGTGTTGACCTTGGTGGTGGTGTGGTGCAGGCCAAACCTACTGAGAACAAAAACAGCCAAACTGCTTTTTACTGTTTACACAGTTAAAGGCCTCCGTTGTGGGAAGCAACAGGTCCAGGGAGCCTTAGCTGAAGTCTTCACTGTTGATGTTTTTACTTTGTTTCAGTTATCTCGTAGGCCTATAGAAAAAATACATCTGAATTTCACTCTACTCTCTGGCTTCATTCCACTATCACTTCAGCTGATTATTGAACTGGCCAAGCAGCACTTACACTTTATTTAATAGCATGTCACTCATTGAATGAATAGTAGAACTGTTCTCTCTCTTCTAATCAGTCATTCTTATTTTTTTTTGTCAATACCTAAGAAAAAGGACTGACTCTCATAAAATATTATTTTCCAGTCATCCACTCTGAGATCATAAGAATTCATAGCAGATGTTTTAAAAAGGCAAAGTATGGAGAATATTTCAGTCATGCATGGATTTCTGCCAATACTTTTAGATATTATTAGCAAGCCCCATACCTGTGAAAAAAATGTGTTTAACAAGATAAACATGAACACATAAGATAGAAGTATGGATATTTTTTCTTGGTAACTGAACCAGTAGTGTCCAAATTTAGGGGAAATTAAAGTTCAACACCACTGAACAGAGAGAAACATGCAAATTCACTTCATATGAGAATGCTTGTAATTTAAGGGAATAGACAGACATGTCATAGCAGATGCCAGTCCTGTTATACATTATTGAGACAGTCTTGTTATAACAGCTCTCAAAATGTTTGATATGATGACAGCAGCTCAAACTTCAGTCATAGAACATAACCTGCAGTATGGCTACGACAAAAATCCTTGTCAAACGACCGTAGTAGACAACAGTAGCGTCATTGCATGTGTGCATCATCAAATAATCTGAGTGGATCAAATTTAATAACCGTTGGAATAGCCTACACGTTCACTCTTTCAGTGAAGGGTTCACTGTGTCTTGACTGGGAAAAACAGAGTGCAAAAAGTTGTTCAACTCAACTCACCAAAAAGTAGGAGAAGTATCCAATGCAGTACTGACATTGTGCGTTAAGGTATTGACGCAGTGATGTGGACCGACAGTCAGTCAACAGCTTTTTTTAGACTCGCTCAACGGTAATCTCCTAACCATCTCTGTCTTGAGCGCTCCACTGTAATCCCCACGCACTCGATACAATTTAAATGCTGTGCGACTGAAAACGAACTGCCCATATTTTGGAGAGACTGTTTTTAACCATTTCCCCTCTCATTCAGCCATTACATTTGGACTTGGCCACTCAATATACAATTTTAACATTAGCCAAGTAAAATCGCACTCTTCTCAAGAAAGTATCGAAACTGTGAAGCTACGTTTGGAACGCATGTGTGCGTGTCCAATGTCTTTGTGCAATATTTTATTAATACACTGAAGAGGGACCAAACGTGCAACATTTCAGAAGGGGAGTTTTGAACATTCTAATACAAGAATGCGTTAATCAACAATGTAGGATTCTAAAATTCCACGTTATATCCGATGGACCCAGAGATTATTTACAACCTTAATTCCATAACATTCTAAACACACCGGTGTGGCGGTACCTACTGAAGGGATACTACTTTATTGATAACGTTATCACTGTAGGCTGCAGCGAGGATCGCCAAACTCATAACAACGCAGAGAAGTGATCAGGTAGAAGCCAACCTCAGATTGTGATTGCACTTGGTGGTCATCGATAGGGGGAGCTGTTTCACAAATGCGAGGGGCAACTATTTGGATGGTACGAAACGATCATGAAAATTGTCTACATCACATTGCCTGAACAGTGTGAATTCGCCGAAGGGAATAGCTAGTTAATGCCTTTGATGTCTAGCTAACTTTTTCGGCTTTGAAAAGAAATTGGGTTGTGATAAAGTTTGCAAAGGTGGGTACACGACATAATTTAAGATGTGAATAATCTATTTTTGTAGATCAGTTTCAGGAAGGCTCACTGAAAGCTCAAAAGGCATCTTGCGCGGCAAAAGCACATAGCCAGCCAGCTAGCTCATGCTAGCTAGTCCGCATTGTACTTTTATGGCCACTTAACTGTCTGGAATGCTTAACGTTAGCTTTTGTTCTGTTCCCTTTAAACTGCCCTTAGCGTAAAGCAAAAGAAAAAATATTCTCTGTACTGTCTGGGCAGTTCGGTAGTTATATCAGAGCCAGTTCGCCATGTTATGCATGTTAAATATGACAGCGTGTTTGTTTGATAGATAATGGTAACGTTAGACTGGTAAGACAATATCCACAATATTTAGCTAGCTAGCTATCTGCCCTCCCAGCTCCGTAATGTTGGCTAACCTATATTAACGTCTGTCAGGCGGTTCATGGTTTATAGTAGTTTGCGCTGAACATTAGCCATCCAGCTATGGCAGGAACATTAGAAATATCTGTGAGACTACTCGCTAGCCTGCTACCAAGTTTGACATGCTAATTCTGGTAATTTTGCCCTTTGCATTTCATGCCACCCACTTGGATAAAGTCGACAAAATGTCAACTTGGCACAACATGACTATCGTCAGCTATTAACTTAGCTAGCTAGACCTGTTCCAAGTAAACTCTGTTTTTTTCTCTCAACGTGAAATACGATTAATTTGTTTCCAGTCAAAGTGGATCAATCTAACGTAACCTAATAACTTTTATATCTCGTTTCAGCTTTTTGTGTCATGCATGTTTGTTAGGTGAAGTTTTGGTTTCCTGTCCAACAACTAAGTTGACGTTAGCATTTCACAAACCGGAAGTGATTAACTCCTGATTTCGTAGCATCCAATTCGTCTTTACAGACAGATTAGTGTATTTACACGGTTACTTCAGGTGTATTAAAAGTTGTGCCTGAGTAACGTTATTAGAGAATAGGCAGGTACGTTTTCTTTCGGTCTTCATGGTTAAGTGAAATGTATTATAATCATATACATCACGTCGTTCCTTAAAATTCACGCCAAGTGTAATGTGTGCAAGGCACCAGTTATGTATAAGATTTGCAAATAATTACATGTTTGGGTTAATATGTGGATACTTAATTTGACTCGATACAATTCAGCGTTGTCATGCTTTTTGTCGAGTAAACAACAAGCATTACATAAACAAACTAATGATACAGTACTCGTTATGTATTGTAGGCTAGCAGTTATATGTTGCTATCAGAGAAGCATTGTTGTTGTTTGCTGTGGAAGAACAACTCAAAATGTCTATGTAAACTCATGAACTGAAATTTCTCTTGTAGGTGACTCCCAAATTGGTCCTGACGACACATGGAAACATGTCTCAACTTTGTCAGGACAGAAGCAGTCGGTGGCACGACATTCAGAAAGGACTGCAGTTCATACAGTGAGTGTGAAAGCAGTCACTGTGTGAAGTTTAGGTTATTAGGGAAAGAACCAATTACAGTTGACCTACATTTGAAATTGAAATACAAGTGGTGAACTTGCTATGCTTTGGGTAAAGATTATGGTTGGATGTGTAAATGCGCTGCAAATCATGGACATTTTTCATTGACTGCCCCAAGGGTCTTAGAACTACCACCTTTAGCCCCAGTAGAGATCTAATGCACTCGTGTCAACCCAGTGCTGCTAGCGTCAGTGAATCTGTGGGGAACCATTAAGTGTCCATGTGGACATTTAATTGTTTACCACCACTGCAAATGACTTGACAACATCTTCCACTCTCAGTGTCACCTGGGATATCTGCCTAATGTGATTTCCTTTTAAGGCATTACCCGCGTTTAATGTTGTGTTCTTCCACTTTGTTTGTTTGTTTGACCGTATGCAGATCCACATTACCATACCCTGGAACACAAGAGGAATATGAGGTTTGACATCCTTGTTTTTCTATTTTCCCCACATTTAATCACATTTCTTAAAAAAAAAAATGTCTTATTTAGCCCAGTCTCACAAGGCTGTTTTCTGTCGGTTATGGCAGGTATTTATTCATGCTCTTGTGAGGAACCTGTTCGGCGAGGGAAATGATGTATTCTGTGAAGGCGAATGGGCCAGATCAGTAGAACTGCACACAGAGGCCTTAAACATAACCGAGTATGCTGAATCGGAGGATATCGTCATATCTCCCGGAGCGAGGGAGAAGATGTTTGCAAATCGTGCTGCTGCCTACTTAAATATAGTGAGTATGATTGGAACATGCTATCTCACTTGCGGTCTGCCTATGTCCTGAAAAACTTTCAGATGTCCAAAATATCTCATTAAATATATAATTGAGTTGAATGAGATTAAAAAGGACTGTTATAGTTAACATCAAGGATTTTAAAAAGTATTTAAAATATAAATATATTGCTATAGGACAGCGTACAGTTGGCCATTAGTGACTGTTATGATATCAAAAGTCTTAAGTTGACAACAATAAAGTAAAATGTAAAGATGCCAATGGCCATTTTTCAGCGGAGAAGCAGTTAGTCTTTTTTCCAGAGGGCACTTGTTAAATTGAAGTGTAAAGTTTACATCTAGAGGTGTTTGAGTATTTATCAGCTTTATACCAATTTCAGTTCCGATATGAGAAGGAAGAAGCCCAGTGTTAATCAGCAGATCTACAATCGGCCCAAGTATTAACTCTTGCTTTGATCTGTTTCAGGGTTTATACGATCAAGCTCTGGAGGACTGTGAAAAAGCTCTGACGTTAAATGATGGCAATTACCGAGCGCTTTATCGCAAGGCCAGATGTCTAAAAGAGATTGGAAGACACACAGAGGCCTATGATGCAGTGGCCAAATGTTCACTGGCAGTGCCTCAGGTAGGGTATGCAGTGGGAGGCTGATGTGTCTTCCTGTTTGAAATGCACTGCATCAAGTATGCAGTTGTTTAAAAATGAATGCGTGTGTGTGTGTTAATGCAGTCTTTCTTGTTTGACTCCTAGGATTCTAAAGTAATTCAGCTCACACATGAACTTGCTCAGATATTAGGATTGAAAATTCGCAAAGCCTACATCAGAAGCAAGGTAAGACTATTATCTTGTGTTTGTTTGAAGCAGTCCTTAGCACACATGTTTTGTTTTGTTTGTTTCATCATGTGAATGTGTAATATGATGTGTGTGAATCTGATATGATTGTTATTAAATAGAATTTAGACTCATTTGGCAACATTTAATTTGAACTGATAGTCAGACAAACAAAGAGAATGTTTTACTAACTCAGAATAAGCACCATGTCATCTGTGAGTGGTTGATGGATCAAATCGACCGTAAAATCACATTTTTCTGTGGTTTGTGTATTTGAAATATATCTGCCTAACCATGGAAAGAATCCTTTTCATTTTTAATGCATTTCATTATTTTTATCAGATTATGTCATCATTCCTACATCATACAAAAAATAAACGGATTTTAAATCATTGTTGCAGTGGGGATTTTTCAGTATTGTCTGCAAGTATGATTCATTCCTTTGTTATTTCTCAAACAGCCTGCCTTAAATATTATACCTGGTTCAACTATATCAAGTGCTACAAATGATAAGGTAAGGCCGTACTTTAGGCATTGATTCTTAAATAAGTGCATATGCATGAAAATGTTAGTTGTAAAATATTCAGGTATAAACATTGCCATCTTAACAGATATTTCCATTGCAGTTTTCAAATGGATCTCCATCCGTGGACGATATCGAAATGGGTAGGAGCATTAACCAGTATTATGTGCTTTCTTCAACACTGTGAGTTTCTTTTCACTCTTTCTGTCGTGGATCACTCTCTCACACACTTTCTCTCTCTCTGTGTCTGTGTCTGTGTCTGTGTGTGTGTGTGTGTGTGTGTGTGTGTGTGTGTGTGTGTGTGTGTGTGTGTGTGTGTGTGTGTGTGTGTGTGTGTCGTTTTCTCCAGATGTGTCCCAGGTCTCCATGGAGACAGCTGGCCCTGTGCCAGTCCCTTCTCAGCTGTCCGTCGAGATGCCAACCTCAATACCAAGCACAGTGCCAGTCCTCAACACGCCCCCAGAGGGCCTGCCAGCCTTCGAGAGGTCGGAGCCCGAGCCGGCCCCGCTTAACGTCCTCCCCCCCACCTCCTCCATCAGCCCCATGCCTCCCATGGCCCCTGAGCCCCTCAACCACGAGTCTGGGCCCCTGGCCAATCACATGCTGGTGAATGGGAACAGGTCCCATGAGGTGTATAATATGCCAGAGGCCCACCTGGACTTCAACTCCAAGATCATCGGGGACGACCTGGATGACCTTTTGGACAACGTTGCTCATGAGCAGTCCACAGAGGTAAGACACCTCGAGTGACCTGTTAGTGCTGACAGAGTAAAAGTGTTAATACAAAATGAATGTAAAAGTGTTGAACTTCAAACTGGTGAGGAAGAGGGCACATATTAGGGATGAGACAACAGGCTCTCATGTCTATCCAGCTAGTATACACTGCAGGCCAGGTCCTGCCCTTTATCTGAGATATTCATCCAGGATGCAGTTGACCTCAAATTACCCAGGAAAACTGGTTACCTTTTAAACCTCATAAACATACTAACTGCAGCATTGGAGCTGAGGACTATCCTTTGTTATTCTATGGAATTCAATAGCTTGTGGTGGGCCTTTTCTTTTTTTATTTCATATTGTTTTCATTCATATTTATAAAAAATTAGCTGTCACTCCACATGAACAACTCTTGCAAAGTGAGCTACCTATTAAGCATCAGAAGCGAAGGTCTGTTGTAATTATAATAATAATATTTTTTTATTTAAAGAACACTTCTCAGGATCCATATTGCAAAGTGCCTCACAGAGGCATCACAATAAATAAAATCATCAGGTTTTAAACGAGTACAGTGTACAGAACGGCAGTACAGGGTATTTGGTTTGTTTGTTTTTGTAATGAAATAAGACCATTAAAAGAAAATTAAAACTCAAGCAAAATCAGGAAAGGCTCTCCTAAATGTGTGTTTCAACAAGGGACTTAAAGGAAGTCACTGACTCTGCCAACCTGATTTCCTCGGGTAGATCGTTCCAGAGCCTTGGGGCCCTGACTGCAAATGCTCTGTCCGCTTTAGTTTTCATTCGGGCCTCTGGAATAAACAAAAGACCTCTGCCCAAGGATCTCAAAGTACATACCGGCATGTGCGGTACTAAGAGGTTAGAGATATAGCTAGG
Source organism: Clupea harengus (assembly GCF_900700415.2). NCBI lineage: Eukaryota > Metazoa > Chordata > Actinopteri > Clupeiformes > Clupeidae > Clupea > Clupea harengus. The sequence continues at coordinate 7,935 of NW_024879919.1, read as the reverse complement.
AGAGGGGCCATGAAGAGCCTTAAAAGTAATCCATAAAACCTTTAAAATCTATTCTAAAACAGAATTGTGTTATTCTGCATCGCCGATCACCCTGCCTCCACCAGTTGGAATTTTAAATAACAGATGTGACCCCTCTGTTTGCTTGTTTGTTTGTTTGTTTGTTTCGCCCCTGCAGGGCATTCCCACCATGGACGGTCCTCTGCCTCTACCCACCAGGATGACCTCGGTCGGCCCTCTCTTCATGCCCCCCCACATCATCCACCCGTTCCTGGCGCCCCTGACGCCCCTAACGCAGCAGTGCACAGTCACCCTTCCCGCGCCTTACCACAAGCCCAACGCCTATTCTATCGGTCTGGACCCCTTCCCCTCGGCCCTGGACTCCTTAGACTGTCTGTCCCTTTCCGATGCACAGACAGGTACGGCCTTCACCTGGTTCACAGAAGATGCTTGTCTTGAAGGTGTATATTCATTCATTTCATAGTTGTTTCATTTCAGAGTTATTTTGTGAACTTTTGGTGAAGGACAACTTGCATACAACAGCTGCGTTGTTTGTTGATGCTGTTTTCGTGTTGTCTATTTGAGGGGTTTCTGAATGAAGGGGTTTATGAGCTGAGGCGGAATTTGCGTTTTTGTGTTTTTAACCATGTTTAACAGTCTGTGGATGTGGTTTTTTGTTCTCTATGTTTTAGATGATGCTAAAATTACCCCCCATTCTCTTTTCAATTTTGCTTCACCCGCTGTGAGTCCAGGCTATGCTCAACACCCCATCATGCCTGTAAGAACGTCTTTTTGCCTACCGTCTTACCGCTTGCTGTCTTTGAACCACAGCAACGGCGCACAAGTTGACACATTTTCATCCTTTCTCCTGCAGATGAACAATAATAATCAGCCATTATTTCCTCCGATTGGGGTGCCCTTAAGTGCGCCTGAATCAAATATTTCGCGGGTGGATCTGTCCAAAAATCCTCTTGCTGACACTCATGAGTTTAAACAGGCGTGTGCGGCATGCTATGTGAAATCGGGTAAGGATCTCTTAACTGTCTGTCTGTCTGTCTGTCTGTCTGTCTCTGTCTGTCTGTCTGTCTGTCTGTCTTGGGTTGGTAGCTGTGGTGATGTTAACTACAGTAGGAGTGTTTACATATTATCAAAAGCAACAAACCTAGCAACAAAAGACTAAATCAAGGCCAGTGCTCAAACACACACACACAGGGTTATTTTTTGGTGTGTAAAATCGGTCTCTTTTTGTAGGTCCTAGAGTATTGGACTATACCCACTACGTAGAGGAGCACAAATGCAAAAAGGACATTTTGCTGGGGAGAATCAAGTATTCGGGGAACATCGCATGGAAGCTTATTCGACCAAGACCAACCAAGACTCAGTATGTGGGGCCTTATTACATATGCAAAGGTAATGTCCTGGCTGGTCCTGTCCTTTCGTGTGTGTGTGTGATGATCTGTTCCCTAGCATCAGAAGGAATCAAAGTACTGCACATAGTGATTGGCATACACACCTGACTGAAAAAAAGTACAATATTCCCTTTTGTGCCCAACTGCCCATACAGTGGCCTGTTTGGGGAAACATTACAGCAGCAATGCATAGTGTCCATGCACACAGTCCCAAGAATAGTGTGCTCTACTGGCAACCAGAGCTTATGATGGTGGGTTATTAGGGTTAGCGGTTAATCCTGAGGTGGCAAAGTCTTGATCGTGCTGCTGTCTTGAACTTGAGACTCCTGAACTCGCTCTGTTATCTGATTTATATTGTCATAAAATCCTGTAGAGATGGCTAACTGAGCTCTGATTTTAAATTGGCTGTTTTTTTGTGAATAACCTCCAGTACAAATTCCTGTTTAGATTTAGTCAAGTTTAACAGTCAGTTTTTGTTTTTTTTTTGCTTTTTAAGATGTTGCCATGGGAGAGGAGTGCAGATACCCTGGTCACTGCACGTTTGCGTACTGCCAGGAGGAGATTGACGTTTGGACGCTGGAGCGTAAAGGCTTCATAAGTCGCGAGCTGCTTTGTGACCCGTTCGGCTCGATACGAACGGTCCACCTGACGGTTCCCACGATCCTCCAGGAGCATCATGGGATATTTATGTTCCTCTGTGAGGTATGGCGGGCTGAAGACACGTCCATTGTATCCCATTTTTATTTATTTTGTCTGGATTCTGACGAGCTGAAAGGCATGCTTTGGGAAACGGCCACTCTTGTTTAGTCCACAGATGTGTGGCCTTGACTGCTGCAGTCTCTGAAAGTAAAACAAGGATGCCAGTATCTCCTGACACTTGATGCACTCCCAAGCTCATATTATGTAATCACATCCTGCTCTAGGACAGGTGTGACAGGTTGGATGACTGTGCTATTTTGAGTCATGTTACCAGAAGACAAAGGAAGGAGAGTGAGAAAAAGCGTTTGACTGACATGCCTGTTCCTATTCCCAGGTGTGTTTTGATCACAAACCTAGAATCATCAGCAAAACCAACACAGAAAACCCAAGCCTGTGCTCTCATCCAGTGACAAAGCATAACTTTGAAGAGAAAAAGTAAGCAATGTCTCCACCCTCCCCTCCCCCTTCATGTCAAATTAAGGTGAATCTCGAGTCTTCCCTCTGTTCTTGAAATGTATAGGACTGGTTGAATGGCTAGTCTCTTTGCTCATAGTATAGTAGTGTGTCTGTATGTTCGGAGGTTGTTTCATTGTACATTACACGTGTAGCCTATGGGTATGTACAGATTCACAGAAAGTAAATACTGGTGCCTGAGTGTCCAGAGGGCTCCCACGGTCATGGGAAGTTGAATAACAAGTCTACCAGAAGATCACTCGTGACAACATTTTGGAACTACTTCTTGTTTTGTAAGAAGCCAGACAAACACTAACTCCAGCTAAACCCAGCAGTCTTTGTTATCAGTAGACATGGTTCATTGCCGGCCAGTAGGGAAAAGGGGAGCGTGTTTTGGCTCTGTGCTGTTTCTGATAATAATAATAAGCAGCAGTGAGAGTGACGCATCCTGTGCCCGACAGGTGCCTGGTCCACATTCTGAAGGAGAATACGGTGCGGTACTCTAAGATCCGGCCCCTCGCCCAACCGTGCCAGATGGATCTGTGCCGACACGAAGTGCGCTATGGATGTCAGCGCGAAGACTTCTGCTTCTACGCCCACAGCCTGGTGGAACTCAAGGTGTGGATGCTGCAGTCCCAGCAAGGTGGGTCCAAACAGCCTCAGAACCAATAAGAACCCTGAGACCTCTGGGAAATACACTGGAAAAGTCACCCAGTCACTGTAACCTATGGGATGATCTTGTACCATGCCAGCGTTACGCTGTTAGAGTTAGTGGAGTGTGGCCAAATGGCATGGAGTGAAAGCGGAACATGCATGTTGTATCTCTGAAGGGTTGTTCCCTTTTTCCATTCAGGTATTTCTCATGAGGGTATTGTTCAAGACGCCCACAGGTATTGGAGCATGGAGGCCAACTCACAAGGAATTCAGGTAAACAACTTCTAGGGATACTGCCAAGCAAGGCAAGATGGGCCCCGGCATGTAGGCTCAGTATTGTGCTTATGGCTTTTGCCATGTGAATCAAATTAAGGTGCAGAAACTGCTGAATTACTTTCTGCAGAATGTAAACAATGTAGCTTTTAAAGTACTCAAAACAAAAATTCTTGATGGACCTTTGGTCAAGGTAGGAAATGAATGCCACTTTCATTTCCTACCTTGACCAACGGTCATCAAGATTTTTTTTTTGAGTACTTTAAAAGCTACATTGTTTACATTCTGCAGAAAATAATTCAGCAGATTCTGCACCTTAATTTGATTCAGTTCGATAGACTTTAGTGACACACGTGAATGTAAACAAGGCTTTGTTTTTTATATTATATTATCATATTATATCAGAGTGACATGGTAGACCTGTAAATTAACCTTCAGTTTTGTTTCATGTTCTCTGTGCAGGAAATCCCTGCAGCACTGAAGCGCTTTGGGCCATCCAACCTGAAGATGCAGTTTGTGTGCGTGCAGTGTTGGAGGAACGGCCAAGTCAGTGAGCCAGACAAGAACAGGAAATATTGTGGTGCAAAGGCCAGGCATCCGTAAGTAACTGTCTTTTATGGAAGAGGACTTGATGTGGCTTGAGGGGGGGGGGGGGCAGCCAGGCTTGATTCTGAATTGCATAAAGAGGAGCCTTCGTGGGTTCTCCTGGTATTCATGTGTGTATCTGATGTCTGTCGCTGCACCAGGTGGGCCAAAGACAGAAGAGTACAGGTCATAGTAAGCTCCAATGAACGCAAGAAGTGGACGCCCATTCGTCCTCTTCCCACAAAGAAGCCTGTCCCCTCTCAGTTTGAGGTAGGTGATAGATAGGTAGACTTTAGGGGACTTTATTGATCCCCATATATATACTGTATATACACAACAAACCCACACATATATACGAAGACTAAAAGCAATCCTTTAACACAATAAAGTGGTACTTCACACATCATGATATTGCATTTATAATATTTTTTTTTCTTTATATTTTATTCTTTGTGTCTTGAATGTGTACAATGTTAAAATACCCACATGCTGACATTTTCTGGCTGCCAGTTCAGACAGTCCGTGACCATTCTTAGGAGGGCTTCCTCCAGTCAGAAGACTATAGCTCAGTGTATAAACTATATTAAGCGGGCACTAGCTGCTGTATTGCTGATTAATGAATGCCACCGAAAAAACAAGACGGAATCTTAGGCTTTAGTGTGGAAGGGACCGTGAAAGACCAGAGCGTTAGCTTCACATGTGCACCATCATAGCCTTCCCTTTCTCACCGGTCTAAAGTGATCTCACGTATGTGGGCACAGTGACGGAGAGCTGTGATTTACTGGGTCACTCGGCCACTCTCAGTGCAACTCCTTAAGTGGCGCAGGTCTCCAGGAACCATAAATCACACGTACCCCTATTCCCACTAACAGGGGACGGGTTCCGTTCTGGTTCACGTACAAAATGTTGAACCGTTCGGGCATTTTCACCAAAAATAACCTTAAAAGTTGGTTCCCAGCTGGAACTAAAAGAGAGGTCGTTTTTCCATTGCAAACTGTTACATCAGTGGGCGTATTATTTTACAGTTTGGAGGGGAAGACGAAGCAAAAGCTGGCAGGTAATCAATTCGATCCGCCATCTTGATATTACTGTTAACTTCCGTTGTGCATTGTGCAACGCCCTCCATGATGTTACATCCTTGATTACAATGGTTCCGACTCAAACCTGGTGGAAACGAGGTCTGGCTTGCTAGATGACACCAAAGTTCAAAGCATCCAGACCGGTACCAGTTCAAGAACCTGATCCCTGTTGGTCGAAAAGCGGTGACTTTGTTAGCCATATGTGGAGGACTCAGACACTTTCAGCTTTATTTTTTATTTTTATTTTTCATGGCACACAACGCATGTATAGAATTTGTTAACACTCCTTGTTTGGAAAAGGTTGTAGGTTCACCGTTTTAAATTTATGTTTTTTTTTTTATTATTATTTTATGGACAGATCTGCATGCATGTCTCCGCTGGCAAGAAGTGCCAGTACATTGGGAACTGCACCTTTGCACACAGTGCAGAGGAGAGGGACCTGTGGACGTACATGAAGGAGAACAGCAGTGAGTATGAGCTTCCACCTCGGGGCAGCCATTATTCCCTCACCTGATGAAACAAAAGGAGTGGAAGAAATGTAGTGAAATATGTTAGTCAGCTGCCAGCTGTCACATAGCTGACACTTAAGTCTTCTCTGACAAAGGCAGAGGAAGTGTGTTAAGCATAAAGCAACTTGTTTAACTTGGCTGTAGTGAGTAGACAGCTCGGTTAAAGACTTGTTATGTTTAATTCTCAAACTTAATCATTAACGTTGGACAAATTACTTTGTTTGCATAGCTTTTAATTCATTCAGGTTGAGGAGATGACGATGAGATTGTGTTGAACAGTCATGTGCTCCAGGGTCAGTAGTTCAGAACTGAGGTTTAAAAAAGGGTGCATCTCACATGTGAGTTTACCTGGACCAGTTGTGAACATGGAGCAACTAGCCTACATCTCTATATAGCAGTTATTCATAACTCACCGATTTTCATTGTGTGTGTGTGTGTGTGTGTGTGTGTGTGTGTGTGTGTGTGTGTGTGTGTGTGTGTGTGTGTGTGTGTGTGTGTGTGTGTGTCTGTCTGTCTGTCTGTCTTCGCCTGATGAAGTTGCCGACTTGGAGCAGCTGTATGAGCTGTGGCTCCAGTCTCAGCGGCAAGGCTGGAACGAGGAGAGCTCTAACTGCGCCCTGCGAGAAAATGGCAAGCAGATCCACATGCCCACCGACTACGCAGAGGAAGTGGTACGTCACAGAATGAACCCACAGTCTCAGGGGGGGCTGTGTGCTCCTTGCTTGAAGACAAGTCCATATGCAACCAGTGACATTCACCTATATCCATTTCTCAAACGCACATGAGATTTTATGTACTTTGTGTGTTCTTAATCAGATGAACCCAGGTGTTGGTAAGAAATATGCTTTTGAATTGTAAATTTGATTCCATTTAAACATAACCAGGCAAACATAAAGGTAAAGGTCCGGTATTTAGCAGATGCTTTTATCCAAGGCGCCTCACAAAGGCATCCTGTAGTGGCCAGGAAATGAGCCCAGGTTAACTGTTTAGAAGGTGTGCTGTGTTTGGGATTCCCTATTCTTGTAACTGTAGTCCCCAGGGAGAAACGATATGCTTTCTATCCCTCTAGTTATCGAACTGCCGTGTCTGTGTGTGTGTGTGTGTGTGTGTGTCTGTGTCTCTCTCTCTCTCTCTCACGCGCGCTCTGATTTGATCATTTCAGGCGGGGAACCACTGCTGGCTTTGCGGTAAAAACTGCAACAGTGAAAAGCAGTGGCAGCAACATATCACATCAGACAAACACAAGGAGAGGGTTTTCAACTCTGAGGATGACCAGAACTGCTGGCAGTATCGCTTTCCCACCGGCACTTTCAAAGTTTGTGAAAGGTGAGAGGTTCTGCGCCCTTTAGAGTGCTGATTTCAGTCATGTTTGTTGCTGGTAATTGTGTGTCTGTCTGTCTGTCTGTGTGTGCGCGCTAAAATGAATATGAACTTCTTTGCTTTACAGGTTCCTTAAGGGTACCTGCACAGAGGAGGAACTGTGCAAGTTTGCCCACGGTGACGAAGAACTGAAAGAGTGGAGAGACCGAAGAGAGTTCCTTATGATGAAACTTGCCAAAGCCAGAAAAGATCACCTGATAGCACCCAATGACAATGACTTTGGCAAATATAGTTTTCTGCTTAAAGACATAAACTAACATTTTAATTATGATGGCACGTAATGCACAGGATGATGCATAATGATACAAGGTAAAAAGTACAAGTTGAGCCTTTTTTTTTTAAATAAAAAAGAGGGCTCACTTTTGGCAAGTTCTAAAGGACCAAAAAAAACAGGCCTGTTCTCTCGGTTTGGAGATTACGACAGAATTCGTACAGACAGAGACGGCCTCGTGTTCTCAGTTATCATGGCTTTGTTGCTGTTATCACAGATTCAGATAGGTTACGCACCAATGCCTTTTACTTAGCAGTCATGCTCCTGCCAGAGAGAGTGGGATTGACTTTTTTTCAGTTGGAATGATAAAGTGAAAGAGATGCCAAAGGTGAAGGTTGGATCATCGAAAGCCTCAGTTCTGATAATGGGAGCTTTGAGGAGCAAGAATCGATAGTTCTACGAACGAAAAAATGGTATTGTTGCAAAATCTTTTTGGTTCTTAATTCCGAGTTTGGAATACTGAGACATTTGAGGTATTCTGGTATTTTATTATGTTTATTTTTCTGTCTTCTATTATGTTCTGCCTACCTGTCCAAAAATAAATCATTTCCAGCAGATTTTTTTTTCTGTTTAAATGACAAGTTTGTGTTGGGTTGCTTCCAAGTAAATGGATTTGAATGTAGAAC
>NW_024879918.1:0-50022 GCF_900700415.2 Clupea harengus | reverse complement strand
AGCAATGCTGCCATCTGGTGGCTAAACCGTGCCACTGCACAAGATTCTCCCCCACTTTGAAACACCAGAAGGAGAAGGATGTTGTATTGCCATTCCAGAATATGTTCTACATGAAAGGGAACTAAATGACATACTCACGTAATTTCAGGTCAGAGCAATAATAAAAATCAAGAAGTAAACACACTATAAAACTCATTAAATAAGTACATAAATAGTCTGATTACTGATTAAATTGATGTAAAAACTTTGTTTCATTCTTTCAGTGGTAGTCTCTACAAGATTTTCCCCTTCCTTATTCTACTTGGTCTCACCTCAGTCCATAAACTTTCCAGGAACACACACACACACAGTGTTGCATATTGACACCCATGTATGTAAGGGAAAGATGGAGATAATCAAACAGAGTAACAAGGGCCTCATTATGTCCCCACATCATTAAATGTTTTGGTGGACCTAGAAAAGAACACAACAAGGCACACGCTCGATACTCATTACTCTCACTTAACACAAAGAAAGAGGGAAGGCACGAAACCAATCAATCGGCAATGAAGAGAGAGAGAGAAAAGCTCAGATGGGGGAGTGAAGGAGACGTCTGCAACAAATCAATCTTGAGGCAAAACGACTTTAGCATTGCGCTGCAGACAAACAATGAGATAGTTCAAGATAACAAGCATGTCTCCTCATATACTTAATGAGTGTTTGGGGGAGAGTTTAAAAATGTAAGAGCTGTCTCTCTCTGTGTGTGTGTGTGTGTGTGTGTGTGTGTGTGTGTGTGTGTGTGTGTGTGTGTCTGAAAGTCTCTCACCAGGCCCAGTGCTTTCTCCTGCTCATCCCTGGTTTTGGCACGCTCTCTCAGCACGGCAGAGCCCACGTTCTCCTGGCCTGCCTCCTTCTCCCTGCGGGCGATGCGCGCCAGCTCCTCCTGCACTATTGCCTGCTGCTGCTCGAACCTGACGGCCACAAGCACACAAGTACACAACACACCTCCTCAACTTCATGCAATCTCATCAGGACCGCTAACAAACCACAGAGCAAGTGTTTACAAGTGACCACATAAGGTATGGTTTAAGACCACCATATGAGGACTTGTCCGGATGACGTGGGGTTAATCCAACTGAGCTCCTTCCTAATTTACTTTACACCCCACCGATGCACAGACAGCACAGTACTTCCTGTTGTTGATCATACCTGCCATAACCATATCAGATTAAACCAAAACAGCTCAGAGGTCACCACAGACCACAAACACACCCACATCTGCCAGAAGCACATCTGAGAAATAACCACAGACAACCAACTTGTTAACAACACACACACACACACACACACACACACACACACTGGTAACTGCTCTTTTAAAACAGCACCAGAATACATGTACACAAGGTTCTCCTTGAAATATCACAGAGCCCAATTCAGAGCTGATCTGTTGAGAATACGGTAGGCCCTTATCACCACACACAGAAACCTGATATGATTACTTGTGCTGTGCACTTATACCCTTGTTGTGCATAATGTGTCTAGTTTAGCAGATATGCCCTTACTCAGCTGTTTCAAAAAGTACACAACCTCTAATACCGTTTCAAGCCTTATTCAGAGAAAAATGATTCAATGCTATCTAGGCCTTCAGCAATTGTTAGATAGCACACTGTAGTGGCCCCTAACTGTATACACAATTTCCTTGAAGTGACATGTTAACTGCATCAAATAAGTTCCTGTATACATGCCATTAAAAGCCACCACTAAGAGACTCCCTGACTCACTTCCTCGTTTGGAATGCATTGGCCGGGAATTGAACCTTCAGGCAACTATGCTAACCACTGTACCACCAACACTGTGTGGGATACCTGTTCCATATAGCCAGTTAGTTAGCTAACAAAGCTATCTCAAAATCTTTAGAAAAGTCAAATAAAGCATTACACGGCTCGATATGAATGTACAGCTGGAACAAAAGTACACCTTGTGTTTAAGATATAATTGCTGATATAAATATGAGCTACTTATAAATATTATTGATCATTACTTTTTTAGTAGACAAGTAAATGAAATATCATATGAAAGAAAAAATAATTAAAAATTAAATTTACATTTTTGTGTGGTGATACAAAAAGCAAAAAGTGTACCACCTGTACTCGGTCTTCCCTATTTCATGTCCCTGGTAAAACAAAATAAATGTAGGCCCAGGGACAATCAGGAAATAAGTAGCCTACTCACCTCCTCCGTAGTTCCTCTTGCATTTGAGCAGCAGATGGTCCCGGAGGAGGTCCTGTGAACACCAGTCATTCTAGTCACAGAGGCTTTTATTAAAACATTTGATTTGATTTTAAATAGAAAAAAAAACATGGCAAGAGCTTTTTTTTTTTGTCTGACAACGAATTTCATGTGAAAGATGTATGGTATATACACACAAACGAAAAATGCAAACCGACGGTAGAGATGTAAGGCCATACCCGGGGCGTCAGGTTTGCGGCTCTCGGGTTTCGGCGGCTTAATTTCAGGCTTCGGGTCAGGCTCCCGCATCCTTTGCATGACATCTTCGGAGAGCTGATATCAAAAGACAGGTCTCACTAAACAAACCGCACGCTCTGTGTAGTGTAGTCTATACTAGCGTACAAACCGCACGTTCTGTGACGTGTAGCCTGTCCGCACTTCACATAACCATTCTATCAACATCTGACCCAGTCACCACTTGTGTCTGAGAGTCGAGTGGGGACAGGGAGTCTGGCAGGGATGGAATGTAAGGCCAGCCAAACCCATCATCGCACAGGCTCGAAGGTTGCGAAAACGTTTGAAGCGGATCAGTTATTTATAAGTGAACTGAACTGTTAATGAATCAGATTAGTACTATTCCTTTACGTGGACAGGTGAGACAAACTACTGTGAAGAGTTTATCTAAAAGAGCAAGCCTATGATCAGTCACGTGATACACTAAACTTTACTCAAAAATAATTAAACTCCAAAGCTAATGTAGCCTCAATGATGTTGCCAGACATGCCTTCTGTCACATGTAGCCCATTTCACTCATGACCTTGCTGCATGTGGTTCTTCGATGGGCCTACACTGGAAGATTAACATTCCTACACAGCATGTGATCTACTATCCGGCCAGGAATGAAACCACGAATTTCTACACAACCACGAACATACATATTCTGCATTAATTATTTAATTTCGGCGACTGACATTTCAATATCGCGTTTGATTAGGCCTGTTGTGCTGCTTATAAGCTACAGAACGTCCCTTGGGCGTATATCGCCGCTTAGCGGGTAGAAGTGTTCCCTACCAGTTCATTTGAGGACACTGACATTATTAGCATGCTAGTCTGGCAAAAGACGTCTCACTTTCATTATCATTTAAATTAACTGGAATAACAGTTACTTCCCTTAATAATTCCATATAGGGTGAACATACAATTAATCTCACGAGTCACACTAGAACTTCGTTTAACTCCACTGTCATTTTAAAGCAGCTTGAGGCTTTATTAACGTTACCTTGACTCCTTGCAGTACTGTCACTTTTTCTTCTTCGTCCAGACCGAATGACACCTTCCTAGTCGTGCTTTCCCTGCCTCCCATGTCCGTTGATATGTACAGCAAACAAGCTGCAGTCTGCTGGAAATTTAAATTACGGTCTTTCTGTCAGAACGACCGTGTCGCTGAGTGCTATTCGGCGGTCAACTCTGATAAGGTCACTTTTCAGTACGGGACAGTATGCTCGACGCGTATAGGCTGATAAAATAATAGAAACCCAATTGAATTGTATGTCTTATCACATGCTCACAAAGAAACATGGGAACTGTAGTCTTCCTTACAGTCTTCAACCTCCCAGATCGTTGCTTATTATTTTTAAATCAGACTGCATTTATACAAGACAAGTGCGATTTGGAAAGGACAGGAAGCTCAAAACGTTTCTTTTCCGCCATACGGATAAGCATCAGTGAATTAAAAAAGAAAACCTATGCAGTACCATCAACTACCATTAGAGATCGTTGCCTCTCCAAAAATAAATAAACTTAAATTCATATTCCTGAAACTAAAAAGAAAATAATTCTGTCTTTGTTTGAATGTTCAGGTATTTGTAATATGTTAAACTGTCACATATTCAAATTATCATAAATTAATGCTTTCGTAATTTACTGTCCAACAGATTTTTCTTGATGTAACCATATTGATGTAACCAAGTTGACCAAATGTATCTTTTTTAGACTACTTCTGCACAATTCTGCAGTTAAGTACTATGACCGTAGTACATGTCCCTTACATGGTCAGATTAGATTGAGCGAAAATATTTAGTAGGCAAAAGAAACTGCAGAATAATGAATGCCTAGATAAAAGGCCATCTAATGTGAAATCCTGGAAGTAAATGCAATATTGTAAATCTTGGACTGGGAAACAGAGTACTGAATCACCTGCATCCCAAGACAAAGTCTCCTAAATGGCAGTGGATGCTATTAAATGGGATCATTAGTCAGAAAAATAAAACACTACAATATTTGTTTCCCCCCAAACACATCTATTTTATGAATGAAAAAAAAAAACAACAACAGATGTTTCACCCACAACATTCAAAATATATACATTATTTGGTCACAAAAATACCCCATTCTTTTTTCTCTGTCAAGTGAAACAACTGAATAAAACATTTGAGATACATTAAATATAAAATTAAGAGGGTGTTATTAGCAGAATAAACATCTGAGCTGATGACAAGGTTAATGAGACATAAGAGAGGCGGTGACAATGTGATTCTCGCTGTTGGCTTAGAAATAAAAGACAAGATCACTAGAATAAATAAATATTGGAAATGTAAAAGCCTAGACACACAAGCATTTCACATGACAGAGTCCATCCTGGAGTCTGACATCACCTGTTCCTCACTCCATTGGAGGGTTTAGAGCACCTCTCCCTTCATTAGGGCAGGAGTAGGCTCTCTGGTCTGAAGGGTGAAAGAGGGCTCAAGCATTCAGCATTCGACCCAGAACTATACTGTATTCAGAATACAGGGAGTAACTGAACCAACAGTCCCTTCCACTATGCAGTTGAAACTGTAGCACTGGTTGGCAAAGTCTCTAAATACTACCAGTCAGATGTTCAGGCTTAATTCTGAGAAAAGGGAACTGTGTCTCAGGATCAGTGAATAGTTACTGTACAGGCGATTCAACACTGGTGTAAACTGACATTATTGTTTCTGTGGGAATTATTTCTCAGCAGTATGGGTTGTTTCTAGGATCTTGACTATCATAAGCAAGCAAGAGACCATGCTAGCATACTAGCTGCAGAGATTTGAGCATCGACGCTACGGGTATGGATTTAGGCAAGAGTATGGGTGTGGGTGTGTGTTTGTGTGTGAGTGTGTCTCAGTTTCAGTGTGCAACATCATTCTGGGAATGGTCCCTCCGATCACCATGACATGGCCAGACGAAAGACAGAACACAACATGACTCCTAGCAGTCTACAGTCACGAGGCAGTAGCCGTTGGAGACCAGACATCCCAGCATGAACAACCTAACGAACAAACAAACAGGTAGTACGAACGCAACATCGAATTAAAATTTAACTATGCTGAAAAAAATAAAAGCCTGCATAAATCAGCTTGCCTGTGCTTGGGAAAAGAAAATGTGCATACACACATCTACAAACCAAAAAAAAGGGTGCAATACTTTAGGTAGTAGTGGACGTCAATCACAATCAGCCTCTTGGTTTGGTATTTATCACTGCAGCTCTCAATACTACAGGAATACACTGGAGGGAGGGCAGACTGCCAAATCATTGTTCCCCTCGAGCACCACGCATACCTCTGTCCTTTCTCCTCCTCTGCCTCTGCCTCTCTACCAGTGCTCCTTTTCTCTCTCCATCTCCCCTCTCCCTGCGCTATGCTGCCCCCTCCCTCCTTCCTGCTATCTCTCCTTTTCTCTCCACCCTTCCTCTGCCTGTCTCTTTTGTGTCCGTCATTCGCTCTCCTTCTCAGGCGTTGATCGCCCTCCAGCGGTCACTGTCGATGCTGTTGATGCTGCCCACGCCGTACGGTCCTGAGGCCACGTCGTCCAGGTAGGACCCGGAGCCGTCGATCTGGGTGCTGGAGAAGGAGCTGTGGTCCAGGTCCTTGCGGCTCATCCCTGCCGAGGTGTGGGGCAGGTGCACGTCCGTCTCGTCAGGCTCGTCGATCTGAGACTTGTAGGAGAAGAGGATCTTGGGTTCGGAGCTGAGGGCAGACAGGAAGGAGATTTATTTTGTAATCTTTTCAAAAAAGCACAAAAATAAATTAAGACAGACTATCAATCTTCCACATGCATCAGAGATGCACATTCATTATATTTAGTTAGGTAATTGATTTGAAATGGGGACACCAAATATAGCCAGACTTTTCTTAAATTGAAATGGATTGTTAAGAATGTGACAAAGAATTGAAATGATACTAAAACAAATTCCAAATGTCAGAGATCAAGAGATGCTGGCTTTTCATTTGCAAGCTTTGCCTCTGCAGACATGAGTCTTGTATCAGGGCGAAGACAGATGTGCAGCTAATGCCAGAGCGATGAGCTATGATCTCGCTCCCATCCAATATCCCTCCATTTATTACCAGCCCAATCTGCTGACAGGCTGCAAATAGTAATGTCTGCGGGAGGCAGGCTGTCTCGCTCTCTACGTACCCGAAGAAGCCTTTGAGGAATGTCACGTAGATAAGCGGAGCGAACATGGAGAAGTAGAGGAATGTGGTCACGTCAACACAGCTGCCCGTTAAAAGGAGGAAAAAAGAGACAGAATCCAATAAGGCTTTAATAAGACATGACCTGATTTATAGCAGCAAAACAAGAACAGACGACACTGGACGGAGAAGGAGACGGCCAGGCTGGTCATATTGAGCTGTAGGGCCTCAGGTAAAAAGTGAAAGTAAAAAATATGTTTGTTTTTTTTCACTGAGAAAGTTTAGCTGAGCTATGGACCTGCTGCTCTCAAATATAAACACAAACGTTTCAAGGTCCACTACTCCCCAAGTCTTATCTTAGATATATGAGGAACAATTATAAATACAGCAGGTGTAGTGAGCAGCAAGCTTGTGTGGTGGCAGTTGACCAATGTGAGTTATTCAGTAAACAAAATCAGGAGCTACAGAGCGGTACAAAGGCCTAAAGAGAAAGCTTGCCAGTGTCCACGGCAGGTAGCACTGGGGGTCTTACCAGAGGCCTTCAATGATGTCTGCACACAGCAGCGCACTGCCAAGGCCCTGGACCAGGTTAAGGGCAGCCAAGATGCCAGCGTACACATAGAAGCTCTTCTTGGCTGGAAGCGAGAAAGACAGAGAGGAAGATGAGGATATTTGAGGGTGAAGTCTGTCGGGGGAGATAATTCTTTCAAAATAAATCTGAACTGACTTGAATTTATGGGTAGAAAACATCAACGGGTCACAGAGGGGGAACAAACGAGGGAGGATGGGAAGGAATGAGATCTCAGCCAACGGATGAGTCAAGATCCTGATTTTGCAAAACTGTCTGCACAGCTGGTGGTTCAGATATTTCACACGCATACTCACATGGCAAGTATATCCTATCCCTGATCGAGGTTTTGGGAAGGATGACTATTAGAGAATAAACCTAAGGCACAAAAAATATAAGCAAAAATATAAAAGGGGGGCATTCACCATAATGCAAGTCTATACATCCCAGCATATACAGTCCACTGCATTAGTGGTGCAAAACTACTCAGTGTTTGCTTAAACTGCATTGGATAATTACCAGGAAGAAGAAACAGGAGCTGGCCAACCAAAAGTGGCGCCCTCCATGGCCATATATATTAAAATCTTCAGCTGAGAGATGTTCATCTGGGTAAAGAATCTCCAGAGTCCCCTGAGGGCCAACAAGTAACATAACTTTTGATGTTATACTTTTCATACTTTGACACCAACATGTTTACTGATGCCATGGAAATGTAGCAATATGGAGGATCTGAGACCTAGTCTGAATGTCTGGCTTTACCTGTGTGATGGAGTAACCCAGCGCCAGCACTGCAGTAATGGCCAACACACGTTTGATACTGGAGTTACTCTCAAGATGACCTGGAAGCAAAACAGAACCATTCAAGCTAAAACAATAAGCTCTTAGCATGGTAACATTTCAGAAACAGTTTGCTTTCATATTATAATCCAAATTATTACATATAAAAAAATAAAATAATGTTTTATATATACACTCTCTCTCTCTCTCTCTCTCTCTCTCTCTCTCTCTCTCTCTCTCTCTCTCTCTCAAAATATAATATAAAACACAGAATTCAGACAACACAAGCTCAAAATAAACCTTAAACTAACTTTCAATTCTCAATGTAAAACTCAAGGCCTACCAAATGCCAGTCCTAATATGATTACACTGAGCTCTATGGCCAGGAGGAAAAAGCGCGTTATCTCCCACAGCACCTGTGAGAGAACACAGAAAAGGACAACTCACACATAGAGCAGCTTATTTCAACACATTCGCACAGGAGCATGTATGGATTGCTGCCTTGGTTCTTCATCCACCACATTCTACATTTCTGTGCAGTGACTTTAATATGCCCAAAAGCATGACAATCTTCCAATGACTCATTCTGTAGTTAAGAACTGTGTAATGCTTGTCTAAATTCAGACCAGCACTGACTGCTCAGCAGACATGTGGAATCATTTCACAGATGTTTTCAACAGTATGACAAGTGGGTGAGTCACTCCCTTCCAGACTGGCAAAAGGGCAGTCAAACTATCCACATGTGATGCGTTTATTAAACGAAAATTGTAAAGAGGTCCGCATCAGCATTGCAAAAACAACATTCTAAGTCATGAGTCAGCTAATTCAACCCCAGAGAACATTCAGTCAGCACTACGACAGGGTTCTCACTTTGACCATTTAAACAGTGCCGTTTCAGACCTAATGCTTACCTTGTCTATGATGGTGGCAGCACTGGATGCACTTACAGTCATTGACACTATTGCACGGGTGATGCCAACTGCAGCTACCACGAATACCTAGGAGATGAGAATTAAAATACATTATAAAAAGACCTCATACTGAAATGGTTCGTGAATGTTCAAAAGTATACTCAATTGATAAAATCTTTACTGTGGTCTCAACTTGTGGTCTCTAGAATCTACATCAAATCTGCAAAAGAGCTAACCATGATGCCAGTTTGTAATAACTAGGGCTGTCAATAGATAAAAAAAAAATTAACTAATTAATCTCACATTTTGAAATTCATTAATCGCGATTAAAAGTTTGTTTGTCTGTTTTTTTTTTTACTTCCAATGAAAAATCTCAATTTCCATACATTGTCAATCAAATGAGCTGTGACACCCAGGTAATTGTCATTGATGACTGATGTCCAGTGACCAGCTGCTAAAGCGTTGGTAACCTTTTCACGGACTGGTCTAGTTATTTTACTAGAGAAGTCGTAGAGTGTGGGTTGGCGACCATCTAACCTGAGACTGCTTTCTGTCGGGTGCTTTGCATTAAGGTGATAACTTAAAGACGAGCTGCTTCTGTGATAGCTAAATTCAATTTGACAAATGCTACATACAACTTTAGTTTTGTCGATTGTTCTGTAATTTTGCCTATTAAACAGAAACTTTCCGCCCAACAATCCCTCAGCTCTCTCCATCTTCAACTACCGCAGTGGTTCTCAAACTTTTTCTGTCATTCCCCACTTTGAACAAGGGGGGCTTTTGGTAGGCCAAGCCCCCTACTTAATTTGCCCGAGGGGACACAGGTTCAAGTCTGGCCTGATGTAATTTCCCAATCCTCTCCCAACCTCTTCTCCACATCGCTTCCTGTCATAACTTCAGGACTTTTTTTTTTTTAAGTTGCGTTAATTGCGTTAAAATATTGTATCGCGTTAATCGCGGCCGCATTAATCGCATAGATTAACGCGTTAACGCTGACAGCCCTAGTAATAACACTATGAGGCTGAATACACCGCTGGACAAGAACTCACCAGTATGTAGAAGGTGATGAAGATGGGACTGGAAGTTTGGCGGATCTTGGCACGTGCCGATGGCAGCTTCCAGAGCAGGAACATGAAAAAGGCCACATTAGGTACCAGAAGCAACAGGTCCCAGAAGCGCACTCTGCACAGAAAAACAGGGCAAATCTTTTCATGTCTTCCCAGGGGTTAAAAATGACTGACATTTAATCAAAATATTGCAAATACTGCTGTTCTACCTTCGTTCTTAATGGAGTGCCATGATGATGCCAACATTGTTAAATGTAAACGATTCTGTTGAACTATTAACATCGACTTGAAAGTCAAATAATCACTAAAAGTAAATGGTCAGTAGTTTATGTCCTGGAATGGTGCACATTAATTAATATCCAGACCTCTTTTGACAAGAAGGTCAGTTAGTGACAGAGTAATTACACAATAAATCACCGTGTTAGGTCAGCTGTTAAGTAACCACCTGGGAAATAACTAAAAAGGGGAAGTCAAAATGGGGGAACAGAGACTACCACAAATTTCCCAGCAACACAAATCACTGACAAGATCAAATCGCTACTTTCTTTCTTTACAGTTGATTGTACATTAGTTGTAGCACCCTAATGTTGTTAGCAAGTACTGGCTGCGCTGGAACCAAGAATCATTACACTAAATGCACATACTATGGTATTATGAGTGACAGAATAGTCCAAAAGTCTAACAACTCTTGGGATTTTCTTTGTTGCCAGTATACACACACACACACACACACACACACACACACACACACACACACACACACACACACACACACACACACACGTGTTTACTTTGGATGCAGTAATAGTCCATGATAAGTTTACCTAGAGTTGCTGATGTCTTCATAAAGGACCTGAAGGCACCTATGTGGTTTGGTGACGTTCATCTCCGACTCTGGGGGCCAGGTGGGAGCCACAGAGGTGTTTTCAGGTGTAGGGATCACTGTGATATTGCCATACTGGGCAAATCTCACCACCTCTGCGCCAATGTCCAGCATAATTCACTCAAAGCCTTGACAGAAGAGGTCATCATGGTGAATACAACAGCAAAAGGCCTCAATGCTAGACCTACGTGCTTTAGCATACAAACTTTGACTTGAGTTTAGCACAGTGACACAGACCACAACTTCAAATGTATTTAAAACTCAGACACATTCACCCGTTGAACTATGATTTGGCATCTAGTTTGTCATTCGAAACGTTTTTTTACTTTATTTTTTGTCCAAAATGTATTTTTATTTTACAACCTACGCATGAGAATGCATGGAATACTAAGAAATAATAGAGCACGAGCATTTATTTAGAGGCATTTGCAAACGGCACCTTTAACTGGAGTGTCAGGCCTATATTTATTTTGTACAAAGATTGACACAGAATAAGGTACACACTCGTGGCACTTCCTCATACTCATTGAGAACATTTTGTTTGTCTTTAGGTATCGTTAAACGAGGAAATTTGGCAGAACTAGACACGTAGGCTATTGCCTAACGTCGGTGTACAAAACACATGAAATGTCAGCAAAAACATATCCCTGAATTCAGCGCCGTTAACGATAGAAGCGATGACCACAGACGGATCAGTAATTACGACCAGAGAAGGGCTTGAATACGACCAGCATAATGATAGTGGGTTTTAACTAATGTTAGCTGTCAAGTTCGACTAAATGACGAAGAGTGGCTTGCTAGCTTGACGTGGTAACATTACATAATCAAAAGTTAGCTAACCGCTAATCTATATTATTCAACGTCAGCTAGTTGGTCAGTTTCATAACATTTGACTTATTACCCCTAAACAACTGATTATCTACACTTGATGGCATTATCTTACTTCAAAACTAGCTGCACATGCATTAATGGCAGCATTGAAGTCCTTGGTTTATCATGTACACAATATTAGCCTTCACTTCATGACCAACACGTCATGCTAGCTAGCTCTAATACCCCCATCAAATCAATTTTATTTACATAACAATTTAAATTACCTCAAGGTGTTTTACACAGCCCAGAGCCTGAACAATTACAAATATTAACGTGACTACAACATTAACGTTAGCCATATGTTGTCTCGCTTGTTGCAACTAATCGGCAAGGTTCAGTTAGCCATCCAGCTAACAAATATTGTACAGTGGTAATGGTAGTAAGCATTTTAATCAGTGTATAGCCATACTTGCTGTTGGCTTTATTTACTTTGCTATCTGACAAGCTATTCGTCTTCATACACTGCTAATGTGGGCTAGCCGTCTATCTAGCTGGGTAGCAAAATCAACCCGAGTTTGATGTATACACCGAAGTCTGAAACACACTAGCATTAGCCTGTTATCCTTAAAAACCAATGTGTCTGTTACCGTTCAGTTTAATGAACTAAACGCCCCTTACCTTGTGATTTAATTCAGGAGCAAGTCTTTTCCGCAGCTATGACAGCCGATGTAAACGCATGCGACATAGCAGTTTCTTGTTTCTGTTCCGCTGTTTACAGCAGAAATGGACAAAACAAAACAACGACCCAGCAGTGTATAATAGCCCGATAAATTCCCAAGTCACCTGACTGCCTACAGAGAAATATCCAGGCACCGCCTACCTTTTACAACATTATAGCCTGGCGTGTGGGTTTAACGCACGAATAATACCATAATCAAAACATTTTAACTCTTGGGGAAATCGATATATCAATTCACATACTCAAAAATAAAAATACTTACATATTTACAACAATAACATTCGCATTTTTCGTCAAATGGCCCAAAGTGGCGCAGCAGCGTCCCTTAATTGCAAAGCATCATGGTAGTCGTAGGCTAACGGATAGCCTTTGTCAGACAAGCTGTGTCAAAAGACCAAGACCGCATGGGCCCTTTATTTTCATTGCTGATGCAGACAACACATTACACAAACTGTATTTCACCACTTCACTAACTCTTCACTAAATGTACCATAAATAGCAATACTATTATATCATTACATACCATTATATCATGGCTTCTAAGGACATCTATAAGCTCCATCTTCCTCTCCACAACCTCCCACCACACATGGTACAAAGAACTGGTCAGTGGTATTTGAATGTTTCATCATATAATTGTAAAGCCTGCATACAAAGCCTTCAAACTCAGTTTACATTACAGACATTTACATAACATTTTGATTAAATGTTTAAATAGGTCGTCTAATATGAAATAAAAGACAATATAAACCCGGACCACTAGGTGTTTCAATAATGTATTCATACCAATCTTTTTTACATTACTATAAAATAGTAATAATAAATGACAGCATGTGGGTTAACAAAGTTAACACACAGTAATGCGTGCCTTTGGTTGACCAGACATCATTCTGATAGCCAAGTGCACAGGTTCAATGAAGGCAACTTCAGAAGTATGCAGGTGCGTCTTCGTAGCATCAATATTACTGACAGTATAAAATGACACAGATTGATTCTTAAAGCTGACGCGAATCTGAACTCTGCGCAGAGAGGGGGTGCGTTTCAGCTGTGTGGCCCGTGTCTGCTCATATACCCTCAGCAGGTTATCGCAATACATTAGGCACCAGCAGCCAGGGCTGCTCTCCAGGGCACTGGCCAGCCCACTACGGGGCAACCCTTCATAACACACCCCCACCACCCAGGGGCAGTTCTCCATCTCCAGCTCCCAACAATGCTCCCCGCCAGCCACCCCAAACGACTGGGAACTCAGGACCTGTAGGAAACTGCTAAACCTTTTAGCCTGTGAGGGATATGCCCGTTTGGTGGTGCTGAACGTCACAGTCTTCAGGTCTTCAGAGAGAACGAGGCTAGGGTGGACTGTGTCTGGGTCAAATGTCACCTCTGACGGGTTAAGGAGGTTTCGCAATGCTCTCTGCACTGAACTGAGTTCTACCCGGAGCTGAGCATTCTCCCGCTCCAGCTCTTCACAAGCTCCTGCCATGTTTGGGTGGGTGTCCTCTGCAGTGTTCGCTATTCCTTCCAAAGGAACTCCCATAAGCCTTATGATCAGAGGCTCAATTGTCAAGAGACCTCGACTGAACATGGCTCCATCTTGCTCCTCTAGAAGAGCACCACCTTGAAGTTGTGCCTGCTTTAACTGAGAGTAGAGGTCAGAGACATGTTTGACATGCCTGTCAATGGCTTCCTGTCTGGGCTGAAGTCGGACCTCAATCAGCTCTGTTCCAGTCATGCTGTACTTCAGGATCATGTCTCTCATCTTTTGAAGCAATCCAGTGACTTTTTCCCGGAGGTCAGAGTAAACAGCTCTGACATCTGCCTGTTTCTCAGTCTCCCTCCGTAACAGGGCCTCTGCAGTGGCAAGTTTGACCTGCAGATCTTTTGCCAAACCAGACAGCCTGATTCTGCCTTCATCAGTTTCTCTTTTCAAAGCAGGGTCACCTGAGCAACAAGCTGACCCGGTGTCCAGTTCTGCTCCCAAATTGATGTCCTCCAATTGAGCGGGGGATAAGACTTCTGGTACATTTCTTTGGTCCTCATTGGTCTTGGTGGAAGCAAAGTCAGGGTATCTTGTGCAACACTCACCAGTCTGAATGTCCGTTCCCTTA
The DNA here is from genome assembly GCF_900700415.2 of Clupea harengus. Lineage (NCBI taxonomy): Eukaryota > Metazoa > Chordata > Actinopteri > Clupeiformes > Clupeidae > Clupea > Clupea harengus. Next base: position 35,515 of record NW_024879918.1, on the reverse strand, counting down.
CCACCCTTTTGCTGCTGGGTTCTCTGTAAAGAATTAGCTGTGCCCTTTTGTCCCTCTTTGTAGCTTTCTACGATTCTGCAAAGGGTGAGGTTCTTTGGTTCGGTTCCAAGGCCCTGGAACCTCTCGTTGCACTCAGGGCAACAGTGCCAGCCACCCTCACGGTTTGTGGAAGTCATGGCCCCCTCAAGACAGGCCTCACAAAATGTGTGTCCACAGAGTAGGGTAACTGGTTCAGAGAGAACACACTGGCAAACTGGACAACTTAATGCTAATTCTAAAGAGCTCTTAACCTCGTAGCGGGACATGGTGTATTTTGGCACCGACTACGAAGAGGTCTGTGGAAGGAATGGAAAAACAACAGAAAGTAATAGATCCACAAGTTTAATAACTGACGCTGCCACATGGTCTGGTTTACAGAGCATTCCGGTCTGCTCTTGTAATTGAAAACATGTTATTACCGTAGTCCTAAATCTATTTACAGAGAAACAATGAGCTTAGTTTGTCATAGCATAAAGGTCATATCACCCACTTTCAACAATAGGTGACGTGTAAGTGTGTGTCCATATAAGTGGCATGTGTATATATAAGTATATGTATATATATATATTCTGAATTGATGAAAATATATCATAGTAATGTCAGTCCGTTTAACCGTCAAACCGCTGGGCGTGTAGCTCTAAAACTGAAATTTTGAGTTTCGTTTTCCCAACCTACTTCGTAGGTTTCATACCCCACCGCAATTGGATGCAGAGAAATGATAACCCTAGAATATAGCATTCCTTAAACATAATTTCAGACTCAGATTGTCATGCTTACAAATACAGATTATATCTCCAACAATCTTCAGCTAAAGAAAAACTAGCGAGTTAGGCAAGCGTGGTCATTCTGCAGATATCGTTAAAATTGCGTCAGGTGTTCTTACAAAGAAAGCGTTAACTTTAATTAACAAGGATATGGAATTGAAATACATTCAAAATCATAAATTAAGTATGAAATCGAAAACGTACTCAAAAGAACAAATAGAGAAAGAGCTGAATTTCTCACTCTAATGTTCGAAGGTTTCTCGTCCGCAGGTTGAACGTTCACTTCCTCTCGTCCCTCAGGTTGGTCTCTCCTCCTCATAAAATCAATGAGAACTTCATTCCCGCTTTTTAAAGGGAGTTGCTTCATTACGACACAGCTGCAAAAGGACAGGTTGTAACCGCTGAACATATTGCTTTGCGTAAAATTAGATTTGTTCTGGCATGAGATTCCTACATGGGTTTAAGTTCTAACAAGCGAATACATAGAAAACATGTAAGTGAGGTTTTGGCATATTTGTTTTGTATTTACATACTTGTCCAATCGCACAGCTACACACGTATGCAAATTACACACTCCACATCTGCCTTTACAATCACCATTTATTATTTTCAAAATAAGATAATAATTTAAAAAAGGTAAATAAACAGTCAGTGACTCAGTGACACTGAGCAGTAACAGAGATCTCCATTTCCACATTGGAATGTGTTTCAACACACACACACACACACACTTTTTCTGGGACAGTTCCAGTCCAAACCCTGTCAAGCAAACCTGTCCTGATTGAGTATCCACACACATAATGACAATGGGGACATTTAACCATAAGAATATTGATCATGTTTGGAGTTGATGTACTGCCCTGGCTGAGAAATGTTAGCTATCTTAAAGAACGTCCAGCCCCCTTTAACATTGCGTGAAGCTGTTTCCAGGGTCATCACCACCCAACATTGCTACCTTTTGAGATGAGCGTGAGAGTGAAGGTAGTGACTAAGCTGATTGTTATTTGGTAATTTAACATTTTTACATGGGCAGCTTTCAGTGTTTTGAGAGGATCTGGTCGGTGGGATGGAAATGAATCAAAACACACACACACACACACACACACACACACACACACACACACACACACACACACACACACACACACACACACACACACACACACACACACACACACACACACACACACACACACACACACACACACACACACAGAGAGAGTTAATATCACCATATTGAAATGATATTGTCTGAGTAGGCCAAAGCTATGATCCAATGCCATGTTCTACGGTCTCCTACCACTATTTAGTCACTATTTAAAGTGGAAAAGCTTGTCAATTAGAAAGCCCTTTTGGTCCAAGTTTTAAGTTCAAGTCAGCAACCATTTACACCTAAAAATAAATTACCGCCTTCCTCACTTAAATGAAACCACATAAAAACATAAATACATGGGAACACATTCTTGCTTGTACACGAGACCACAGACAGACAATATTATTTTAGTATTACATACACAAAGACTATGTTAGCAGATGTTTGAAATTGTTCTAAAAGACAGGTTTTTTTTTTTTGTCCAGCTACATGCTTTAACATATTAAAAATAACTGGGTAATGGCAAAAGCGAAAGTAAAGCCCAGCCGAATGAAAGGCATCAGAACTGCTTCGAAGGTGCAAAGGAGAACAACCCTGTTGAGATGTCTAAGGCATGTTGGGATGTGTCTATCCCTAACAAAAAGTGTTAAGATCAATCTCATGTATTTCTGCATTCTCTCTGGAGGACTGACAAAGAAATTCTAGAAGTAAAAATATATATAAAAACCGTGAAATCCATTTCTTATCAAATTAATACAAGTAAACCCCAGTTTGTCCCATGGTAAGGCAGTCACAGGATCACTTGAGTGGTCATTTCTAGCAGTTTCGTTGAAGACAACTGGCAAGACGAAGACAGCAGTCCACAGAGAGACAGGATTGAGTTGGACAGAAGTGAGGAGTGACGAGAGTGGATCGGTCTAAATTGAATCCAGGTCCACGGGAGGTAGAGGCTCCCTCCAGTAAGTGAAGTGGCTGTACTCTGGGCAGTGGAAGCTGATGGACGTCTGACCGTTGCAGATGACCGGGAAAACATGTTCCACCAGCTCACTCAGATGAGCATACCTAAGGAAAATCAAATATAATTTGACACACATATATGCACACGTCCACATACACACACACACACACACACACGTGTGCAGGGATGAAGAGGGACGGCACACTAGATGAAAATGAAGCAATGACCAAATGTAAGAGCTGTGAGATTGTTGTTAATGCTTTTGCTCTAGTGGTCACTTACGAGGAAATGTTGCCTTTGCTCTTCTCCCGAATGAGCTCTCCCTTAGGATTTACAGTGAAGATACGAGTCTCTGGTACTCCTACTTCCTTATATGCATATGCATCCTGCACAGAATGACACACACACACACACAGAGATCAACAAACCCATACAATTGAAGGTTGGCTGGAAACAGGTAATTAGTCATTAAGTGTGTTTCTTAATAAAAAACCAGATGAGGACTCACATTGGTTCTGTTGCCAAAGGCTGCATAGAAAGGCTGCCGGTGTGGATTGAAGAGGTCCCTGATGTCATTGAGACAAGCGATCTTAAACACCTCTGGCTTCTTCTCGATCACTTCTCTAAGAAACGGAACAAACACATAAGATCGTTAGAAGAGCATTATTACTGTGCACATCCCTTTAGTATTGATATCTTTGCATTTGTTTATGTTCATACTGGCCAGATAAATATAAACAAATACAATATATGTCTTAAAACACGGGTCAAGATGTATACAATGCACAGGAATACTACAGAGAAACTCTTATCATATGTTTCCATATCTATTCATCATTCTTTTAGAATTACGTCATTGTTGTGTGGATCAAGATTATTTATTTTCTTTTGACAACACAAGCAACATACAGCACCAATAGTGTATGTCTATATGTGTGTGTGCGTGCGCACATGTACCTGTGTAGGGCAGAAAACAGGCTGCTGGGAGCTAATAGAACCGGTCCCTTTGGAAGGACAACTCCTCCGTCGTTTACCCACTGCAGGTAGCCTTTAGTAATGGCTGCCATGCCGATAGCACGCGCAGAGCAGTACAGAAACCTATAGCCGTTCCTACAGGAGAAGACCAAGCACATGACTACCGCATACAGTGTTGATATTCGGCAGGTCTGTGTATTTGAACTGGCTTCAAGCATTGCTTAGTCATGGCTCTTACTTGTGGATTTTGTGGTAGAGTTTAGCAATTCCATGATGAGTCCAGTCTTTGCCAAGCTGAGGCAAAATGTGCCCAAGGGCATCAGACCTTAAAGAGGAGCAGGTACCACACAAGGTTTAATGTTAGATATTGTTGTTAATACGGTCAATACCAAACTCTTAAGAGATAAAACCAGACATGAATCACATTAGCACCCACTTCCACTCCTTTCAAGCACAAGTTTAAGTAGTACAAATAAAATGATTTGCAAATGTGCTGTGGACACGTCAACTCACTTTGTGATGGTTCCATCAATGTCCGAGATGATGACCCTGTCGTCCCAGTGCCACAGATAGATGGCAGCCTCACAGCGGCAGGTACCCTGGTACTGAGTGGTCACGCTGAAGACCACCTTATTGGCCCCCTCCCTCAGGTTCAAACGCTCCTAAAAAAAAACACCAACTTTTCAGAAGTGTCTCAGGGAGACTAGACAATGTCACGTTCACATCCCACCGACATCTTCACACTCCAGCCTCTCATACCCTAAAGGCTGGGAGAGAGAACGTTTTGATTTTGTATTCCTTGCTGTTCAAAGCGCCGTCATTATTTATTATTATTTATATTATTTTATTTATTCATTTTCATAGCACAATTCATAAATGTTGGTAATTCAAAATGCTTTACAAATTATAAAAGAACATAGAAAAATAAAAGAATAAAAAAGGTCAAGTGCTTTAAAACATTTGTGAAAAGAAGGAAGATTACATCAGATCAGCTTAAATACAAAAAAAAGTGTCTTTTAAAAGTAACAACAAAGCGTCTTTTTGTAAACAACAAGCATCTGAGAACAGTTGTGTTTTAAATCTAGATTTTAAACTGGCTACAGTTGAAGCACCTTTGATATCATCAGGAAATCGGTTCCAGAACTGAGCAGCGTAGCAGCTAAAGGCTGCTTCACCATGTTTAGTTCTGACAGAAGGTATTACCAACATATTTCTCTCCAGTGATCTGAGAGATCTAGCAGGTGTGTACTGCTGAAACACATCTGAGAGGTATTTTGGACCTGCCCTATTTAGTGATAGGGCTTCCTGGAAGCCAGTGTAAGGACTGAAGTATGTGATGTGGTCCAATGTGGTCAGTCGTGTGATGATGTACTTACTATCTGCTCGGAGGTGAGGCGGAGGGACTTGCGGTACATCTGGCTGATGCACTGTTCTGTGGTCATGGTATCAGATGGACTGGGCATCCCGGCGGTCCCAGACGGCGTCTCAACGGTCCCAGACAGCGTCTCAACAGTGGACTGCTCCTCAGAGTGCTGCCTGGGGAATGACAGGACGACTCAGGGAGTTAGACACTCCGCTGCCATAGGTTTCAATATGGGTCTCGTAGTCACATGGCAAACATTTAAACTGTAGGGTTTACTCCACGTCCACGTGAAGGGGTGTCTCCAAGAGTAACAGCCTCAGCCCTGGGGAATGGGGGACATTCCCAGCATCTAAGGCTTTTTTTTTTCACTTAAAATTCCTGTTCATATTATCATTTGACACACTTTATACACTGGCTTGCGAATGTATATTATACATCATTTTCCCAATCAGTATTGTCATTGTGAACATTTATGCTGTAGTACATTTCTAAAGGCTAAATAAATAAATTAAGAACAAAAATATTCTGCTTGCCTAAGTATTCACCCCCTATACATTAGTACCTGGTAGAGAACCCCTCAAGTATTTCAATCACTGACCTCACATTTTTCAGTCATGTTAATTTGACAGGTATGATCAGACCGAAAGCTGAAAACAGATTTGTGTATCAAAACTTTTTTTTTCTTCTTCTCTCTCCAATTAATCATCTCATGACCCTGCGGCTTTATCTGGTGTCTCTGTATATAAAAATGTATATAAAGTAGTTCAAATTGCTATCAGTTACTGATAATAATATATCAGTCAGAGGGACCAAACCATTACTTTTACTTTAACTACATTTTGCTGCCAATACTTTTACCCAAGTAGGATTTTTCATCTTGTAATCTTTTGTAATTGTGAAAATGATAATTATTTTCAGGGGGGTTGAATACTTTTGCAAGCCACTGTATATTTATATATACACACTTTACATATTCATATGATTCCGGTTTATATACTTTACACACCACAAATTACATCAAATGTTGAAACCTTGAGTATATATATATATATATATATATATGTGCTGTCAGTTTAACGCGTTATTAACGGCGTTAACGCAAACCCATTTTAACGCCGTACATTTTTTTATCGCGAGATTTTAAAAAAAAAATTTTTTTTTAAAAATTAAAATTTGCGTTAGATTAACATTCTTTTTGGCCTCGCAAACTGTTTAGTAGGCTAACGTTACGGTTTGAGTGAATGGTGAGCGCGATACGGCGAAATGGATGATAAAAAGCTTCTGAATGGAAAGTTTACTTTTAAAAGTTGTGTTGTGCAAAAGAAGCGAGCTTCACTGTTGTCTGAAAATGTCAACAGGCAGCTGGCTGAAAGCAAAGAAGTAGTAGGCTTACCTTTTATTGGTAACCTAACTGTTACGGTTCAATGTTTCTGAAATAAAAGGCCTGACTGCTATGTTCCCAGTAAACTTGAAAAAAAGAAAATATTAAGCCATGGTTTAACTGCACTATAGGCTGAGTCCTTGTTTACCTGAAATGTGCACTTTATAATTTTATTTTGTACCGCCCTGTTTGGCAATATTGGTTTTCAATAAAATAAAACAACTTTTCCATGTTGATAAGGGCATTAAAGTAAAAATAAACTGATGGAAAAAAATAAATAAACGAAGGGACATTTAGAATAGATACAAATTTGCGATTAATCGCGATTAATTTTGAGTTAACTATGACAAAAATGGGATTAATCGCGATTAAATATTTTAATCGTTTGACAGCACTAATATATATATAAATAATGTGTGTATCGAAGTAGTGTGCACATCCACACTCACTTTGAAGTTGAGGGATCAGACAGAGGGTCTGTTGATTCAGTCTGTGCTTGCTGTTCTTGCTTTAACCCGGCCTGCCACAGACAACATGAGATGGGGGTGGGGGGGATAGAGAGAGACAGAGAGACAGAAAGAGAAAGAGAGAGACAGGGAGATAGAAAGAGAAAGAGAGAGAGAGAGAGAAAGTAGAGGGGGAGGGAAAATAAATATCATCTCAAATGTCAGATTTGCATTAGAAAAACAGCATGGGAGAGGGAACAGATGACTGCAGAACACCAACCCCCCCGCCGACACACACACGCACACGCACACGCACACGCACACACACACACACCCCAGCTAACGCATAGTGAGTGAGTGAGTGTGATTGTGGCAAGGTGGCCCCGCAGCACAGGCTGCCTCCATCCGTCTGTGTACCTGGCTGGTGTCCATGTCCTTCCTCCTCCAGGAGAACCACCACAGGCCAGACTTCTTTGGCATCTTATCCTTCACCAGCTGCTCGATGGTGCTCTGAAAAACCCCACCGTTAGCATTAAGGTCACGACACTCTGGTACAAACAACATTCCAGGCAACTCAGGTGTGAGATTTCAGCAGATAAGAGAAGGATATGTTTATGATTTTATAGACACATAAAAGGCCCACCTTTGGAAGATTCCTCTGGAAGGCTTGCATGGACAACACCATAGGAGCTGCCGCAGCCCAGTTATAGTACCTGCAGAATGACACCCATCTTGTGATGAAAATGGTTTTGTTTTGTGTGTGTGTGTGTGTAGTCTCCATTTTGGTTCTCATACTGCACTCATTGTATGACATTAATGACCAAGTCAGAGGTGGGTGTTCTGATTGTGAGCTCACTTGTTGTTGATGCAGATGACAAGGTTTGGATCATCTATGATTCCTGGGTTGCTCACAAAATGCTGAAAAGTGACAATGTGCTCCATGAACTTCTCTGTAGGGAAGAGAAATTAGTCCCTCTTGAATTATGGTCGGTCATATATGTCTACATGTCTACTACTGTCTGAAACATGCTGGTTTTTGAAGAAACATTGTGTACAGGACTTGAAATACTTTTACATCCCATTTAAGGAGATGGAGACAGGAGATGTACAGACAATGTTACTGTATGTATTCATTGACTTCCTCTCTTACCCCTAATTATTCACACGTTCCTTCCAGTTACTCATTTTACTACTTCTCCCCCTCCATGAATTTCCCCTCCATGAATTCCTCCCTTTCCTCCCCGGGATTACCTTTGTTGATCTGGCTGCCTCCGTCTCTCCCACACAGAGACATGGTGACGTCCAAGGTGTCGGCGGGAGCGTCAGACAGGTAGTCTGAGCCACTGTCCATGTTGGCACTGCCAAGCGACTGGGGGGACTGGTTCCCCGACTGGGGGGACTGGTTCCCTGACTGGTCAGCATCTGGCCTGGAAGCTGACTCAGTCTCACTGTGTGGAGGAGAGCAAAGGAGAGGGGATGAGAGGCCAGCATGGCTGATGATAGTGGCAGCACTCACAGCGCAGTCACAGTCTCCTGTTGCATTTCAACAACTCTCTGAATCCTATGGTTAATAAAACAGCTCATAACCCCTGATGCTGAGCAGAGTAAAAAGGGTTTTCTAATCTAAGCCTCAAGAAAGTGGACAATAACACCCACAGGAGAAGGTCTGGTGGAGAATCACACAGCAAAATTAAAGACAGTAGGAAGTCACAAAACTCTGCTTATATCTTAAGAGGATACATCCTGTGAGAGTGCTCATCAATACAGAATGTGAATACTTTTCCTTTCAGGAGTTCAAGTGTGCTACCGAAAGGTGCTTGATTTTTCACCTCCTGGGGAAGTAGAGAGCCGCCACCTCAGGGTCCAGCTTAGTGAGATCATCCAGGTAGATATCGGAGGGTCCCAGGTGCTGACTGCGCTTACCTATGCCAAGGCAGGGGAGATCAATCAATTTTTTACATATGATCTGTTCATGGTTTATAAAGCTTGTAAACAATTGCAGCTCAGTATCAAACTTAACAAACGCAAGTAACAAATATACGAATGTTTGGTTTGTGGCTGGCTCTCCTAAGATGCTTTTAGATGAAACTGCTTCTCAAGTAAATTAATATCAATATATATTGTAACTATCAAGAGCTCAGGGATGGTTTCCTGGACATGGATTAAGTTAAACCTGGTTTAATTTCAATTCCTAGAAATAAAAAAAATAAAAAAATCAGTCAGTCTGAGGCTAACCTCAGCTAAGGAAACCAGCTTTATTCCACTAACTCCTGACCAACCTTTCCTCTTGTCCTGACAATCTGCCGATTTGGAGGGAGGCTCTGCAGAGCCGGGACGCTCCTCTGATTGGTCCAAATCTTCACTACTCTCTCTCTGTCCAGAACAGTCTGCATCCTGATTGGCCTGCGATCTGACACTCTCCTCCCTGTGGTCGTCCTCCTCCAGTCCCTCGGCACTGGGCTCTATCCCACTGTCTACCTCTCGAGAGCTGGTTCCCTCTGCAGTGTCCAGGTCTGCCGGCTCTGGGGAGCCACTGGTCGGGTCTGTTGCGACATCTGTGCTCGGCATGAGGTCTGCGGGGCCTAAGCTGGAACAGCTGGAGCTGCTCAATGTGGTAGAGGAATGTCGTGTGTTTGCTGAAGACACTGCAGTGTTGTTCTCAGCGTGTGTAAAGCTCTCTGAGTCAATTACGGCCTCCAGTGACTCTGTACCAGGCTGGGGGTGCTGGAAGTGCTGTGTTTCCCCGGGCGTGAGTGTCTCCACCTGGGCTGGCGTGGGCACGAGGCACTGGGGGGTTTCCGGAGCTTGGCTGGGGGTGGAGTGGGTGACGAATGGGAAGGACCCGGGGGAGTAGGAGTCCGTTAGGGGTGTCCTGGGCCTGGGTCTCACCACAGTAACAGGCGCGAAGGAGGCGGCGGTGTTGTTTGAGAAGTCCAGGTCAAAGGAGTCCTGCCGGTGGATGGTTCGGAAGTGGGAGCTCTCGGAGGGAGTGATGGGGGAGGTCGGGGTGCGCTGAGGGTCTGCTGAAGACCTTTCAGACTGGCATACCTAGGAGAGGATACAAGAGAAGACAAGACTGGAATTATATATATATAAAATATTAAAAATATATAAGAAATATTTTTATAGTCAGATTTTGGTAGTCATTTGGTAGTGATTTTGGTCAGACGAGGTCAACTGAAACTAGTCAAAAGGGGTAACTAGAGCTGAATACTTCCATCCTTATAAATTTGAGATCTTGTATCAACATCCTCCCATATGTCTTTTTACAATGAAGGACTGTCCCTAAATGTTTATACTGCTGGATGGACTGCCTTTCCATTTATAATGGAGGATCAAATAGGAGGAGAGGAAAAAAAGAGGAGGAGAGAGGCTAGTGGAGGAGAGGAAAGAAAGAGAAATGCAAGGAGAGGAAACATGAGGTGAGGGTCCACCATGATCCACCACTGATTCTAATCTTGTAACTACAACCTGGGTCTTTACACTCCACTGTTAGGGGCCGTGCCTGTGAGTGTAAGCGTGTGTGTGTGTCCGGTGTGTGTGATACCTGTGGGAAGCCCCCCCAGATCCACTGCATCTGCGGCCCCACTGACTCCTGTGGCTTGACCAGCAGCTCTGAGTCACTCTTGGGGGAGGGGGGCCGACTGTTGAACACAGCGCTGCGGAGACCAACGAAGAACATTGTGAAAACTTTCAAAAAATCATTTTGTACGTCACAATCAGGATGACTGCGTACACACATTTAGTCAGCATCTTGCTTTTGAGGAGTGACAAAAAACAGAATGCACCCTGTCTCTGCATCTCTATTCAACGTGCAAAAGTCAACATTTCTCTCTCTAATCAGCTCATCTATTTGCCGCTGAACCTCCAGTGTTGAACTCATATGCAAGTTCTCAGGAACAGTTGCAGTTTTTAAAATGGTAATCATTGTGTTGTGCATGCAAAGGATTAATCATCAATGAAGACAGTTTGGTGAGCTTCTTTGCCCATTTCCTCTTCCTTACCTCTCGTTTGGGGACACTTCCCCATCTGAGTGATGGAGGACGTCCCACGACTGAGATGGACAAGCGGACAGATCGTCAAAAGTATCTTCGGAGACGGAGAAGTACACCGACTTACTGTTCAAGCAGAGATCAAACAGGAAGATTAAAACAAAACTGGCAAAAACAGATCCAGGGAGAGGATGACACATATCACTGATCAGTGTTTCTGAAAACACAAGCAGAGAATTGGCAAACAACAAAGGTAAAAAGTGTGCAAGCATAAACACCACCTTTACCTTTACTAGGGGAAAAGAGCAGCCAGATCTAGTGTATAATCAAAATGACCTCTGACCTTGCAGCGAGGACTGACTCCTCTTCCTGGTCGGGGGGCTCGGAGGAGGAGCTGTCATCGTCGTCTCTGCGGTCCGAGCGAGCGCGTTTCCGTCTGCGTTTCTTGCGGCGAGAGCCAGGGGCCACCCCAGACCCCGGGGGTTCGGCAGTCTCGTCCGAGCCCTCCACTAGCTTCATGGGGATCGGTGAGGTGCAGAGGTGGGCCGGTACCCTGGCCTGGAGGATGATGGGAGACAACCAAAGAAGAGAACGTGTGTTAAAGAGGCGAGTGGAAGAGGAAAGACCACAAGAGGGGTGGTAATGTGGCAACATCTTCTGAGCGATTATGCTGTGCCCTAACTGCAAGTGTCCGCACTGTTGCTGTGCACAGTGGAACTTCCTGAAACTTTTGATTCATCTGCGAGAGAGGCAGCACGTCAAGTCAAAAAAATAGAGGCATAGGTCAATGTTTGGGCCAAAAATTCTGTGTCACAAGACATCGCTCTTTGATGCTCGCTGCCATTTAGGACAACCTCGTGGATTTAAATGGGAGCAATTTACTTTTGTCATAGTCACTCGCACGCATCGCTTGCAGTTAAGACACAGTGTGAGATATCGCAGACAAACAGGGAGGTGTCCTCCGCCTGTTCCGTACCTCCAGGTCCTCATTCTCCTCCACAAAGAAGGCTTCCCCATTGTCCCCCAGCTTCATGTGCAAGTCCACCGGCTCGCCATTGATCTCAATATCCACCTGCATGGCAACAGGACATGTTAATAATGGGGGCTACGGAAGTAAATGTTTAACATGAAATTCTATTTAAAGATGCTGGAAGCCTATGGTAGGTGGCAAAACTCCTTCACCAGCAGACTTTTGAGATTTGCTTCTAAACTTCTTCTGAGCTATTTCAAATCGTTCTTCATACAGACACAAGAATGTGCGATTGTTTAAGCAAATTAAACACATTAGTCATTCATTATTTATGAATTATTATAAGTTCATTAAAGTACCAATTATTGTTAGTTATTTAATATACCAAATCAACACATCAAAGCAAGACTTCCTCGTATAAGGAGACTCGTACCACTTTCTCCTTGGAGCGCAGTACCCCCAGCTTGCCAAAGCGCACGTGGAAGGGCGAGCACTGGAAGCTGCCATCAGGCTGGCGCACCACAATGACATCGATGCCGCCGGTAAGCGTGGCCGGGTTGAGGCCGCGGTACAGCTCCTTCACAGTCACGAACACCGTCTCCGCCAGCTGGCCCACGTAGTTCATGGTCTGGGACTGAGGAGGGGAATGAAAGTCAGTGAAAGACAGCAAAGCGCAAAGACTACCAACATAGAGGGGGGGGGGGGGGAACACAGAACACAGCACAGCTGACAACAATTCATAGTTAGCTAGTTTCCACATGCAAGCTGCGAGAAACAGTTACAGTGTGTCTGAGAGTAGGTGCTACAGACATTGCGCAATACACAGCTCTGCACCACATCCATACTCACAAGCCAAAGAGAAAACTCAATCCAGACAAGAGGAGAAAAGGGAAAACAACAAGCCAAGAGAGACCAGAAACAGGCTAAATAAGAGGGAAAGTACTAAGCCTCCTTGTCTGCCTCTTACAGCTGAAATACCACAATGTAATCCGTTTCATCACACACACTGCCACAGTGAAAATTCCACTTTGACCTATTTCATCACACTCACTGAACTGAATGCTTGGAGGGCAAGGGACATTTGTTATTTAGTTCACGTAATTAAATGCAATAATGTAAATAAACTAAACTAAACTAAACTAAACTAAACTAAAACAAAATCTTTTTAAAATACAAAAGATACTAAACCACAGCGATATAGGTGTCAGAGTAGATCAAGACTACAGAGGGTTAACCCACCATCAAAACAAACCTACAACACAGTCTTTCTGTATCCAAAGTCTACAGTGATCCAAGTATTGATCCTTGAGGCTCTACGGTTAAAGAAAAGTAGCCTATATTTCACTTGAGCTTTCGGAAATCTCCCCTGGCCCAGTGTTTTCAGCGCTCACCTGCGTGTGATATCAACCTTTGGAATATCAGCAATGAATAAAAGTACAGGAAGCTACACCTACACTGTGTAATCACTGATCAAGGTCTACATGAAGTCATTGGTTAACTCTTATCATATAACCTAACCTGGTGACATCATGACATTAATAGACAAACAACGGCAAACCTCGAAATATGGGCGTCCGGTCACCTTGAAGTTGGGGTAACCTATTACCTGATTATCACATTTCAGCTGATGACACAGAGAGAGTAATCCTATCCTCCTCAAATCCCTGAAATATCTGTTTCAGGCTCCATTTGTTACAGCAGTATTTTGGCCTGAGGCACAAGCCTGCCAGTGCTCCACCCATATGAGAGATGACACAATTTAGAAGAAAGTTCAGACTTCAGAGGCACAATTGGGTTTGGCTTAATGCATTTGAGCCAGGCTGATCTCCAGAGAAATCTGCTTCCCCTGTAGCGCTGCACAGTTGTTTGCCTCTGGTAGGTCTGAACAGACAGAAAGGGCAAGAAATAATCCATGTTGAAATGTCAACAAGCCTGAGCAGGCTGTTGTTCTCCCAGGGACATGGTGGCCTGACTCTTTGTAGTTGTAGGTCTTACATTGGGAGGCACTGAATCACTCTCTCCTCGTGTCAGGCCTTGGAGAGGGACTGAAAGATAATGAGTTCAGAAAACAAGCCTTGACAGGGCCAACTTGACATCATACTTTGAGCCCATGTTAAAGGGAGAGCATACGAATGACATACAGAAAAGGAGGCATGTCAATTATTGTTTGGACCTAGTTGACAATTTTAGTTGGGCAAGATTTGTGTAAAGAAACTCTGTAAGGTCAAGGTAAAAAAAAAAATAAGATGATATAAACCATGACACTTTAACAGGATACATCACCACAGAGACCAAAATAACCCTGACAACGCTTTGTGCTAGCTTTGACACAAACAGTAATCCTTAGCTCACAGAGCAAACATCCATTTTACCTCACAGACAAATCATTGCAAGTTCAGACAACCACTTCATAAATGTGCTATTTATAACCTATGGGACCTCCGCAGGCTCCAGGCGGCGAGGGTTATCTCTTGCTTATCCTCTGTGATACAGCATGTTGTCCAGCTGCACTATCGATTCCAGCTTTGGCTTGTAGCCTAGATGCTAACGCTGCTTGGTCATACCCCATGTGAACCTCTGGCTCTTACCCATAGAGAGGGCTGGAGGTAGCCCTTCCCCACGTAGCCTGATCCCCTTGACCCTCCAGCTGCCATCGAAAGCCAGGCCCTCCTTCATCCCCCTGCCCCCCCTCCCAAAAAAAACCCTCCTCTTTCTTTCCCCTCGAGCTTCCCTCCAGTGGCCGACAGGTTTACCCCTCCTGAGGCAGCATCCAGAGGTGGTCCACGTGAACACCACGGTTTCAGGACCTCAGGTCCAAGCTGATGAAGTTTAGGGCTGGCCTGAGCCCACTGACTCCAGGGAGGTACGGATGGCTCTCTCTGATGGTGCTCTGTGACATGTAATCCACAACTGACTGTACAGCGATGGGATGGATACTGACACTGAAAGAGAGTCCCAGCACATTCAACGCTGATCATCCCAGCCCAGCACGAGAGACCCTTTCATTCAAACACACACACACACTCACACACTGAATCAAATACACAGTCCAGATTTCTCTCTCTCTCTCTCTCTCTCCCTCCCTCCCTCTCTCTCTCTCTCTCTCTCTTTCTCTCTCCCTCTCACTCACTCTCACACACACAGGTTGACACAAAATGCACCACATGATCCACTAACAATTCCTCACAATCTGACACAAAAAAAACCCTCTCTCTCGCTCAGTCAGTTTCTCTTTTCTGTGAAGCAAAGAGAAGCAGCCCAGACAACAATTTGTGATGTTTTTACAATCCTTCTGACCTACACTCACCTCTCACATTCCCTGACCCTCCCTCTCCCATTCCCACACGACACCAATATGGCATAATGGCAACAAATAAACAGCTTTGTATGTGAGTGGGAATTGGGCATCAACCTCTTTGATCACCACAATGTAAATAAGCAGTAAGCCAATCACTCTCTGATAGGCTACTTGTCAAAATTTGCCACATGCAAGAATCACAATGTTGTGTGTGTTGGTGGGGCTCAACAGCTGGCCTGACAACCCTAAACACTGATTTCATTGCTCCTAAACACTAGTTGATTCTGGCTGGCGGGGATATTAAATGCAATGGTCTTTTTTAAGTCACCAAAAACAGTGGGGATTGTTCCGTTCTTTGTGCTTAGTCAGGTTTTTTTTTTTTCAGTAGAGTGGGTTGATCTTTTTTTGGTACTGATACATTATTTGTTGTAGAATCTGCAGTGGACAGCAGTTTTCGTGTCACAAAGCCCTGAAATGCACAATGTCAGCTCATGTACCCAGGCAGGGAGTACAGACAGGGTAAAGAGGGCTGTGAGAAAGGTATGGGGTGGATAACAGAAAAGCTGCCCTCTCTGCTGGGCATATTAGATTGTGAAGAGTAGGGTAGGACCAAAAAAAACTCAAATTAACATATTGCTTCATCTAGCAATTGCTGTATTGATACATACAAAAAGGTAGCCTATGTTCTGTAAACAGCGGATATTTTAGTCAAAAGTAATGTCATCATTAGTCTGAGCCTGTTGCCAATACGTCTTACCAGAGAGACACCACAATTCATGATCGTGTTCGTCAAATGGCTGAGGGTTGGGTGAATGCAGAGAATTCTAGCTTCTATGAGTTTCTTCTACATTGTTTTAGGTCATTGTTAAAATGTTGTGAAACTCAAACCGTTTCAAATGCGCTGAAAAAACACACTGTATCCTAAATAAACACAATACTAAGTAAGACAGGTTTGTGCTTTTAATTAAGAAAGTTATTTCAAGTAATTTTCTCCCTCTTCAGTTACAGACATTGTTAGACATTATTCTTCATCTAAGCCTCCAGAGCAGGAAATGCCAACTGGAAATCACAGAACTGTGTGTACCATGATTTTAATCATAGGAAATGTATCTTGTGACTTCCATCTAGAAAATATGGCCTATTTTTAGTGGCTATAGTTCCTACAGTCCTTATATAGCATATGTTTCCTGAATGCCCTTAAACACTGACAGCATAGTAGCTACCATTCAGCCAAAAAAAAACAGACTAATGCCATTATGTGCAGCATTAACTACTGTTTAAAATGGGCGGCTGCCTCTCGTACGTAAATATCAGAGCAATCAAGTTGATAATTTGATTAGAGCCGTTAAAATATTGCATATAACACAATCATCGTACCCTGAACTGAGACTACTGTTGTAAGATAACTATCATATCATATACTAATAGGTTTAGAGTATGACTAGCTATTACCCTTCCAAGTTTCCTTGGCACAGACCAGTAACAAGTAGGCTACTATTAGTAACAAGTAGGCTACTATTTCCAAAAAATCAATAACATAACGCCAGATAGCCTATCATTTGTTTTGGAGTTCAACATTGGGTGAGTGTCGGTTAAAACGGACAGTTTATTTTTTTTTGGCACAATTCAAAGAATGCCGTTTTTCGTGTTTCAAGAGAATTGGCCTGGTTCTCAAACAACTTTCTTGCTATATGACAGACGTTTGTCATTAAAAAGAACAACAATAACTTATTATCAGGGATGCCTTGTTTAGCTTACGTTAGCTAGCATCCACCAATGCCCCAAGCCACCACAATGATAATAATGGTCACTCGTGAAGTTCAGAAGTATTACCAGCTGCTGACAAATGTAAAAGCACGACTAATTCTATCAAGTATGTTAAAACCGGGAGGCCGTTTTTCAAGATGTACAAAACGATTGAGTTGAGGCCACAAACTAACTTACCTTCAGCGACAGGGATCACAGATTCGCGCTGTAGAAAACCTTCCCAAAACTTCCGATTTCACAGCGCTTGCTCAAATTGGCGTTCTGTTTGGAGCGATACAGCAGTCACTCACAGTAGATCACCAATCAAACGATTATGATTACATTATATAGTCACGCCCTACCCACACTGTTTGTTTACATAATGCCCAGCTATATCTTCAAGGATAAAGAAGGAAAGTCATTCACTTCACTATGCCGATTTTTCTGTCCCTCTAATTTCAGGCATCATTTTTTATTGAAGACGATAGTGTAGTAGCCTAGTTATGACAATAGATCACCCCAGAGGTATTTTTTCATGTCTGCACTTACACTAACGCTGTAAAATAGTAACCCTAAACACCGCAAATGTTATAATAGCATAGTTAGCTCTTGAAAAAGTCAGGCAGTCACTTGCCTACACCGCCGATAGTATCATATCCTAGCCTACTGACTAATTCATTGGCCATTCCTTGATATCCTTTAAACCTACACGATTGTAATTTTTAGGCTATGTAGCCTATCCTGCTCCTCGGTAGTAATGGCAAATATACTCGTAATTCCTTTAGTGACGTAATGACAACAGTGCGCTTTGGAAATAAAGAAAACTTTGCTGATGAGAGAGACGTGGCGACGAAATGTTTCTGTAAATTCACCACAAGGTGGTAGTCTTCTCCACAGTCAGATTACCAATGCTTCATGCAACTGATGTCTAACAGTTGTTTCATCGGTATGTATATCGGTGTTACTGAATGTCCTGAAAATGTGATTGCGTTTGACCAATTATTTAAAATACTGAAAGATCCATTAAGTTCAGTAAATTGTACCCATGCATGAACGTATCTTTACCGGCAGAAGGACATACCCTACCACTTCTCAAAGAGAGAGAGGGAGATTATTTAACTATTCAGGAAGCCTCGTCTCTCTTTCATAATTTCTCTTATATTTCAATGTCTTGTTCAGTAATTATCATCCCCGTCCAGTTTTCAGTGTGTGAAATACTTTAAACAATCAATTGATGAATGTGACACGACTTTTAAGGAGTTGCTTTTGCACTGCAGGCCAACCCCAGCTCCATTAAAATGATGGGCAGAACAATACTATTGGAAAATGATCTGTGTACGTTGTGCTGCCAGGACACGATTTATACCTCGCACACACTGTGAGGGGGGCACTGCCTTTTAAAGAAGTTCTCTTGTCTGGAAACAACAATATGGTTATGGACTATGGAAAGGATTGCCCTGTCTTCTCCCATCCATTCAACATACAAACCACACACACACACACACTCACACGCACACAGAGAGAGAGAGAGAGAGAGAGAGAGAGACAAATAGGATACTATTTCCAAAAAATCAATAACATAATGCCAGATAGCTTCTTTTGTTTTGGAGTTCAACATTGGGTGAGTGTCGGTTAAAACGGACAGTTTATTTTCTTTGCACAATTCAAAAAATGTCGCTTTTTGTGTTTCAAGCGAATCGGCCTGGTTATCAAACAACACTACGGTTATGGACTATGGAAAGGATTGCCCTGTCTTTATCCATCCATTCAACATACAAACCACACACACACACGCACACACACACACACACACACACACACACACACACACACACACACACACACACACACACACACACACACACAGAGACAAATAAACACAAACGCACACACACATATTTGATTTAGTCTTACGTCTCATGGGAAAATGATAAAAACAAAAACAAACTCACTGCGGTTTACTGACTCACACATACGGTACACAAACACACACAGACATACATGTCTCAGACACACATAGACACTCTGGCACACACTGACACTGCACACACACAGGCATTCAGAGTCTGTTTCTTTTTCACTAAATAAGGCAGCCTGATCTGAGTTCCTGTCATTTCAGCTCCATTCCTCTGCATCCCTAACGCCCTGTGGTAGGGGAGACAGACTACAGCCGCCACATTCTTTTCCCTTATATGGCTAAATCCCTGGACTGGGCTGTCTCTGTTTGGAAAAGCCCGGGCACCCGGTTGGCTGAGAGGGAAAGAGGTGGGGCACATTGCTAAGCTGATGCTTTAAACAAACTTTTGTACCGTAAGAACAACTGCTTCCCTCCCTCTCAACCGTGGAACTTGACAAAGGGCTTGTGGGCTCCTAATTTGATCACCTGAAGCCAAGGTGAGATGGCTTTTGTTTTTTCTTTTCTTTTTCTGTTTGTTTGTGTTCTTCATTTGATTGGAATTGGAGCACTCAGCTGTCTCCAGAACCCGGGGCACTGTTGCGCTGTGAGGGGCTGTGAGAAATGAGCCGTTGGGTTGTGGCTGGGAATGTATCAGGTCACGCCCGGGTTAACACTCTGGCCTGACCTGAAGTCTGTGGTCTTGCGACTATATCTGTCAGGTTCTAATGGAAGAGAACTGATCTGAGTGTTGTAGCACACTCCTACTCTGTCAGGTAGTATGTGCTCCCATGGCAAAGGGTGGTTGGGTTGGCTGGATGTGTGAGGGCTAGTCTTCACCATCACTCAGGATTACAGGGAGGAATTCCAGCATCCCTCTGACCCAAATAAATAGGCCTTCCTCATATATGTCAGCCTTTGGAAACAATCTTTCCATAGCGTGCTGAGAGAGAATAGCCTTCCATTTGGGCTTTGAATTGCATTCCATGTGGCCTTCATCTTCTTTCCTCGTCTGCTTTGTCACTAAGGGTTTTTAGGTGTGTAATGTATAAGTAGGTGAGTAGATTTTGCAACTGTCTGTCCAGTGAGTGCTGAATGGTTTGATGTCCTTCAGATGTACGTATGTCAACAGTTTGTCTTTGCATTGGTTTCTCAAATCCCATCATGTTGGGCCCCTGACAGCATCATAAATGCCATCTAAGAGGAAGACATTAAGTTGTGAGAAAAGGGATCTTTTGTTTTTGCTTTCAGACCTAACCTTTTCCTAACCTGGTGACATGGCATGGAATTAGATTCTCTTGTTGGCCGGTTGCTCAAGCTTCATGTTATCATTTCCTGCAGGCTGAGGTGCAGAGAGAGGTTGGAGGAGAGGAGAGACTGATTAGTAAGTCTGATGATGTAACCGTCTTGGCTGGGAGATGGTGCTGTATGAAAGGGTTCTGAGTGTGGAGGGAAAGAGACGAGATAAGACATATGGAGGTGAAAAACTCTGCGACTAGGGCATATGATTCCTGAAGGAGAATAAACTCGCAAGGGGGAAGGCAGAAATTGGTTTGGTGTCTGACTTTTGAAGTTGTAATGAAAAACATCAAACTATTTCCACCTTTCAACCATTCACCATTTCAACTATGCAGTGTGGTATTCATTTAGATACTTGTTTGAAGAGGTTTTGAACAGTCTTGCAGCGGAGGAAAGAAGGAAAAATCTAAGGAGATAATCTTTCTTGATAACTGTAAGGTGTTCTTGGGGTGCAATAGGAGGAGCACTCGCTTGAACAGACAAAAAAGTATTCATGCTTGCTGAGAAGCGGGAGAAGGCAAAGACAACTCAAAGCCATTTAAGGGCTGCTTATCAGGTTAGGCTTGAAAAAGAGCAGGACCCTGTTTACATTTTCAGCTTCCTTCACAACACAGACACACAGGCACACACACACTCACTCACTCACACACATTTGTGTGAAGTATCAGTACAGAAGTTGGCCAAGTACTACCGCTCCTTGTCAAAAGCAAGCACTACAAAGATTGCACTAAAGCATATCTTACTCAAATGTCTGGCCAGATAAATGTGATGTGTTTACATGTTCAGTTTTGTGAACTGCCGTTTCATTCCAGTCCTGATGTTCTGTGACTTGAAGATCTAACTTGAGTGGTTTTGGAATGGCTGATATTTGACTACATTATCAGCCCCAGAGGCAAAATGAGGTTAAATAAATGAGAGAGCATTTGTGTTTTACACTGACGAACAGCCGCAAAGAGACAGTGTGCCTTTGTTCAGAGGTGTGATCAAAGAAAACAAATTAAGATAAGAAAATGAGCTCAAACTAGATTGGCCCCTGGAGCGCTGCAGTATGTGAATGCACTTCCACTTAGAGAAAAAAATAAATCGTACCCTTTACAAGGCACGCCATAATCTATTTTTTTAGCAAGACTATAAAACCACTGAGCCCATAAAGAGAAATTTCAGTGAGTGTTGTCATGACATTCTCAGAGCCTTTGTTCTTATGATCCTGCAGAAGGTTTGTTCATTAATATTTCATTTATTTATGTTAACAAAGTTATTTTCTCACCTGGCTGTGATATTTTCTCTTTACCCTCAGGCTAACAGTGTGCCCTCAGAGTAATGTCATTGTAATCACCAATTCCTTCCTGTGCTGGCAATGATAATCACCATGTAGCCAACACCCAGCTGCAGGAACTGGAGGCATAGACACAAACATGCACACACACTCTTGATTGTGTAAGGCTTGTTGGGCACGCAGGGGGTTTTCTCAAGTAATTACATTAGGTTGTTAAGTCAAATTAGGAAACACTCACACGCTCTCCTTGTGCCACTCAGGTCCCACCAAACAGCATCATGTCTAGCAAACGCGCCAAAGGAAAGACCACCAAGAAGAGGCCCCAGAGGGCCACTTCCAATGTCTTCGCCATGTTCGATCAGTCGCAGATCCAGGAGTTCAAAGAGGCCTTCAACATGATCGACCAGAACCGCGACGGCTTCATCGACAAGGAGGATCTGCACGACATGCTGGCCTCACTGGGTAAGACCGCCAGACAGGAAGGAATTCGAAAAGGGTCAGGATGTTTCACAGACCCAGGCAACCCCTGCTAACTAGTAGGTGCTCCAGGGGGCTTCCAAAGTGGAGACACCCCACAGTGATAAGAGGATGCCTTAAATACCCAAAGCCGGCTGACATTCCAACAGAACAAAGACACAACAGAGCATGTGAGGGCCAGACAATAGGCCCTCGGGTTAAAGGTCACCCAGAGCAGGATTAGATAATAATGGCGTAGATGGAGGAGAAAGAGCCTAGGGATTAATGCTTGATTACTCTCAATAGACTTACTTAGATACCACCTTTCATGTCTCATTGCTTGAAGTCTTACAGAGTTCTAAAGATTATGCCCCAAAACGTAAAAAAACATGTGCTTTGCATCCCACAAATGCCGTATGATGAATGTGTTTAGAGATTTATTATTACTATTACATTTTATTATTATTAGATTTTAGCGACGAGATTTAGTTTTTCATGGTTTATGTGGCGTGAATATGCTGCAGCAGTGAAAAAAAGTTCCCTTAAGTGAGAGGACAACAAGTGTAGTGAAAGGAAAAGGATTACGCTTGATTTTTGATTACACTTGTGTCACTGGGATCTATCTTCATGTGTTCTCCTTTGCAGGTAAGAACCCATCGGACGAGTACTTGGAGGGAATGATGAGTGAGGCTCCTGGCCCCATCAACTTCACAATGTTCCTCACCATGTTTGGAGAACGCCTGAACGGCACAGACCCAGAGGACGTCATCAGAAATGCGTTTGCGTGTTTCGACGAGGAAGGATCTGGTAAGTGAGATGCCTGTGGACGCAGACCAGGATGTGTCTGACAGCACACACAAGAAATAACACAAACATGTGCGCACACACACACGCACGCGCTCGCTATTTCTATTCTTTCTACTTGACCAGGTGTCATCCACGAGGACCACCTGCGGGAGCTGCTGACCACCATGGGAGACCGCTTCACAGATGAGGACGTGGACGAGCTCTTCAGGGAAGCACCTATTGACAAGAAGGGCAACTTCAACTATGCCGAGTTCACCCGCATTCTCAAGCACGGAGCCAAAGACAAGGACGATGAATAACTTCCCAATCTGACAGTCCTCCACTACAATCATACAGTGCATCAATGGGCTGATGTCTCACCCCTCCAATTCATATAACATATTGCACTTGTAATTGGCATGACATTCATTTTATAAATGCATAGGTGCCTGATACCATCAGGTCTATGCACCACCATGGCCATATCCTTGGAACATTCCGGGCATGTTTTTTTTTAATGTACAATAAAAAGCATGAACATGTGTTAAGAGTTGCATTTCATATAGCAGACATTTGACATTGGTTTTGGAGCTCCCAGAGATGTAATACTTTGTAAGGAATGTCAGGATAGTTGTTTTTATGCCTGTGTCGGTATCTCTTACAAGACTGGAGTGGGAAAGGACCTCTGCACCTGTTGAAATGAAGAGGGTAAATCACATGTAGGATTCATTATGGGCATAAAGCAAAAGCACATTTTTCCAAATGACCCAGTGGAGTTGAAGGCATTTTAGTACTCCCATACCCTGGTGGAAATTATTCTTTATTTCTCAATAGTACTAATCAAGTTGCTTCGAAGCAATTAAGTTGTAGTTGGCCATTTAGTTATATTAAGTGTTCACCATAGAAGTGCCTAAGGAAATACAAATCCTGAATCCACCCCTAAATGTAATGGCTTCTTGCTTGGCCCATGCTCCAACCCTCCACCAAGTTAAGAGTATTCCTCCTTGGTGGAGGTGAAAAATGGATTGGATGACATTTCTTTCCTATGTTGTAATTGTTTCAATGACCAATATCCAGAGCAGCTTCAACATGAATACTTAATTTTGAAATAAAAAAAAGGATCGCACGAAACTTGATGTGCTGTGGTACCTACGTGAAGGCAACATTACTGAACATTAAACGATACTCAATTAGACTTTGTGTGGGGGAATAGTCTTTGAGTACGACACATTATGTACATAGATTAACCCAAGAGTCAGGAGTTACGAAAATGAGTTTTATTTCTCTGAAATGTTTGTAGAAAACAAAATGAAACAAAAACGTTTAAGGCATATATTGCACTGACTACTCCAAGTTTCTATGAAGGCAGGGAAGGTTCCCTTGATCCCAGTTAAGGCACTAATGCCAGTTTCACTGCCTGAACTTAATCCATGATGCACTGAAATTAAAAATATACAACATATCCATCATAATGCATTTGGTCATACTGGGAAAAAAGCTACACGTTTCATTTCTGTAGAAGCATTATGCCAACAGACAAAAAAACTTGACCCAAAGATATAGATATATATACACATATACACATGCATTTCACGTTGGCATCTAGGACCCATTCTCTGAACAACTATAATCAGGAGTTTAACCATTAGTCATTCTACAGCGGTGAAAAAATATAAACATTTAAAAAATATATTCATATATATTTATCCAGTATCCAATGGTTTCCAGTACATCAGTAACAAGGAGGAATGGTCACAGTGGATTTGAATAGTGGTAACACCAGCTTTGTGTCACTGTCGCTGCGCGGGCTAGGGGGAATGGTCCTCAAACTGCGAGACTTACTTCTGGTCCTGAGGGTAACTCACCATCTAAAGAGGATTAGGCCTACACTTTTAAAACATGCATTAAAACGAAATGGATTTTAAAACCCTATGTGAACAGTGGTCCATCCGTCATACGCCAAGAGGCTTAAGCCCTGCTGAGCACACCTACCACCTTGGAAAGACGAATGTTCTGGACACATAAAAGGTCATTTTTTTTGTACATACATTCAGTTAAACTATTTAAAGCATACACAGAATGATAGAATTAAGCTTTCTCCGGAGAAAGCCGCAACAGGGCCGCTCACAAGGGCCAGACAGACAGACTGACACATGGCTCAGGGGAGCCACGGCCACCCTTCACCTGTAGTGCTGGCTTTATACAGTTTCAGTTCATGCAGAGGGGCAGGGGGAACCAAAAAAAACAAAAACAAAAAAATGACTGGACATCAGGAGAAAACCTAGGAGAGCACGCCACACACACACTTAAAACAGAAAGACCTTTGATTTCCTATCTGTCGGACAAAAAGGAGAAACAATACTGAAAAAAAATGCATCAAATGCGGGGAACCGTGTATTTTACCAGACCTCGAAACAGGCTTCCTAGACAGAGGCAGACAGACAGACATCTTAAAACAGATCAGTCAGAAGGGCTCTGCCGGAGAAAACAGAGCAGCTACAGAGGGTGCTAACCAAGGACACGTCACTTATCCGTTTCATTGAAACTACGACCAC
Source organism: Clupea harengus (assembly GCF_900700415.2). Lineage (NCBI taxonomy): Eukaryota > Metazoa > Chordata > Actinopteri > Clupeiformes > Clupeidae > Clupea > Clupea harengus. The sequence continues at coordinate 10,224 of NW_024879918.1, read as the reverse complement.
AGAACAAATAGAATGGAATGGAGGAGGAGGAGGAGGAGGAGGCCCTCTAGAGGATGAAAGTGGTACATGAAGAAATGCCCTAGGGAGAAGGGAGAGATTGGTATGCCAAAGCCAGGTTACAATCTGATCCAAGCTCTGACAGCAACCGCCAGATCTGGGCCACATTTGTTCCAGAGTCAAGTGATACCTGGGTTTACGGGTTTGTCGACACCAAAGCAAAAAAAAACAAAAAAAAAAAAACAACACACACTCACACTAATACTTGACAGTTGAAATTCACGAAGGATGGTGAACATTCTCAGATGTCTACAGGCATATTTGGTGCTGACGTCTAATACAATCAATAACTCTCAACTTGAGGCCAAAATGTTGTTCAATAAAAAAAAAACAATAGGGGGAGGGTTGTCAATTATCTGAATGCTTTGTCACAAGGGACACCTAAGGGCTTGGAAGAAATGATTGATGCCCACGGATCAGGTGAAGAGCTAGTGTTTTAGCCAAATATTTCAGGGGCCATCCCAAGTCGCAGCTTAAACAATTGAGCACAGATTTCAACCAGTCCACTACATTTCCACACCAAAATGGTTGCGACTGAAGCAGTGATCCATTCCTTAAAAATCCATAGTGACAGCCAAACAGCCTTCAGGAGATTTTGCCAAACAAGCCCAAACAACCATGATGCTCACTTTCCTAAGCTCTCCACTCGTTCAGCTAACCCCAAACAATCTCAGCTGAATTTACTAACTGAAATACCACATAACTAGGCTACATACAAGTCATCAAGACCACTTCAATGCCATAGATACGGAAATGAACACTGACCAAGAGTTGTTGATCTCTAAGCGTGCGCAAGAAATGTTGCTCCTTTACAATCGCTCTCCAACAAACGTGCACACGCACACACATACACAGACAGACACAAGCAAGCCTTTTTCTATACTCATAGCAGAGCCAGGTGGTGACTTTGGTGATGACAACACCACAGCCTTCAGTGGCTAATAGAACATGGTCCCTTTAAATCTGACACTTTGCGGCACTGACAGCCATGACTGAACTGAGTTAGGTCCTCTGCGGGGCGATCCATTTCCGCCTTCCCCATTCCTTCTTTTCCAGCTCTCCCTACAAGCTGCAGAGGAGGCGACTCCGAGGTGGTGCCAGGGCTGAAGACAACAAAGGCCAACTAAACCCAAACAAGACCCAGCTCTCAGACAGCCAACCCTGCTTCCAGCCACCTATTAGGAGGAGATTTTCAGATTTCCTTTCTCTACGCTGGAAATCCATTTTAGTACAGTTTTTCACACTTACAATAAAATGGACTCAGTGTTCTTTAGGTCCCACGTTTTCTTATATTCTTCCATTTCAAAAGACTTAACTCAGTCACTATACCTGTACATCTCACACCTGCTCTAGCATACAACGCAGAGTTGTGTGTAGAGATCATAATCAGTGTGGTTGAAGTCAAGTTGGTTCTTTCGAAACCCGGCCAAAAATAAACCAAAAAAAAAAATGAATTGGGCCCATGTGATCATGATCTGACAAAGAAATAAAGTGCAGAATGTATGACAACAGAAACTCAATCACGCAGTCATTCAAAAACACACACACACACACACACACACACACACACATTCATTCATGAGTGTTGCTGGTGACATTGGTGTGAAATACAGTAACTAACAGAGAACAGCATTCAGATGTGTAAAGTCTATTGCATGACAGCACTGTGGCTCTGCTATGCTGGTAGAATTTGCTTGCTATGTCAAAAAAATAAATCATGACTTCACAAGATGGTCCATTCACAGTCCAAAATGAGTTACAGTGAGGAGGAAATTAAAAAATGCCTAGTGTATTTGTAATATGGATTCTTCCAGCGATTCCCGTCTTGGTCCAAAGCATGAGGAGAACTTGTAGTGTGTCTAAAGAATCAAAGTCCTTGCATGTTTTTTGCTACAGAGTTCTGGTTTAAGGAGTGTTTCTGATCTGACCCACTGACTCCCACCACCTCCTTCATGAAAAAACAAAAACAAAAAAACAACAAACAAAGAAAAAAAACGTTACAAAGTCCTAAAATGTCCTGATAAACCTTTGTGTAAAAAGCACTTCTGAAGAGGCCACCTGTTAGGGCATGTCCTCCACTAGGGGATGCTAAGAACAGGAGCCGTCTCTCCCCACCGTGGGGCTTAAGCTAGGAGACAACTACCACAGCTGGCCTTTACTCAACAAGTCTCTCAAATGGCACAACTGCCTCCTCTTAGGAAAGAAACATGTGAGGCCCTGCCATTGTTTTTTTAACCAGTAGAAACCCTCTTAAGATGCAGGGACACACGTGGCCAGAGGCGATGCCAGAGGCAGAGGTGAAATGTCAGTTAGAGACAGGGGGTTTTTGGGGATTGAGGATTGGGAATGTTAGCGAGTCCCTGGAGTTTTGTTTAGCTGTGTAAAGTTTTCACTTTTTCCCCTCTCCCTTCACACACACATACTGATGCGCTTTAGTTGACCTTCTCAGAGACTGTGTGCAGGGAGTGGCTCCACACGGCTGCTGTAGCACCAGGGGTGGTGGCGGTGGCTGCCTGTCTGACATCGCTACGCACCACACTCCACGTACCGGCTTGGCAGGCGGCAGATCCCGCCATGACAGCGGCGCCCCCACCCTGCATAGCTTGGGAGAGAGGGGACTGGGAACCAAACACTGGGACAGACACCGGATGCACGGTCTTCTCCAGCTGACTCAACTGGATGGTGGAGTCCCTGTTTGGGGTGGCAGCGGGGGCCTGGTCTGGTTTGCTGGCTCTGACTATGCAGGGCTCCGGCTGGGCGCTCTTGATGGTCGTATCGGGGGATGGTGTGGCCAACGCTGGCGGCGCCGTCTGCTTCTCCTGCTGCCTCTTCTGATGCTCTTGCTCGGCGGCCCGCTGTAGCGCAGCTTCCACCAGCAGCTTCAGGTCGCTGAAGTCCTGCGAGGGGCAGAGCTCCGGCGGGGTTGGGGGAGGCGTGTTGAAGAGACCCCCTGTTGGGCTCGCTGTGCCCAGGCTGGGAATGGAGGTGGTGGTGTGAGCAGGGGGAGGTATAGAGGTCACAGCGGATGGGATGGGGCTCGGGTGAGTGGCGGTGAAGGGGGACTGCTCTTCGCTCCGGTGCCCGGGATGGGCCTCCTTCAGCAGACCCTGCGCATCCACCTGCATGAGGGCTCGCACGGGCCCGTCCCTCCCTGGCAGGCAGCCGGCACCGGTCAGGATGGCCGTGGCGGTGTTGCCCAGGAGGCTGAGGTCGAGCGTGGGAGCGGGCCGGATGACGGAGGGGCGTAGGGCAGGGAGCGAGGGGGGCGTGGGGCTCTCTGGGGAGCTGGGCCCTCCTGCTGCGCTGCCACCACTGGAGTGGCGTCCCTCTGACTTGCCGGCGCGGCGGGAGATGGTGAACTGGGTGGGGTCCTTTCCGTCCTTACGCAGCAGGTCAGGCAGCAGGCGTCTCCGTGCATTGATGAACCAGTTACAGATCTGAGAGAGGATGATTGGCCAGTTGAGACATGGTTAAAAATCTGACAGACAGTTGAGGACATACATTTTAGTCTTGTTTCACTAGAATATATTTTAACCTGCCATGTTGTTTTTTTCAGCATGTCGCAGGCTACTTGAGTTTACCATGGTTTGGTTTATTTTTCTTCACAGCATAGAAAACAAGCCCCAGTTCTGACTGCTGACATAATCTATTAGCAAAATATCACAACAAGGCACCCTTCAGCTTATGTGGAGGGAATGTCTGGTGTTCACTGACAAGGCATGCTCCTCTTGCTGTCAGTGATTTAGTTATTTTGCGTGCCATGCTGTCTGCTTCACATGCCCTCTGGTGGCAGAGTTTGGCACTGCAACACACAGACAGCTGGCCCTAATGAAGGCTGTGCTGTGATCTGCCCCAGACTCAGAGAGCAAAGGCCCCAGCCGACTGCATTCCAACGCACTGACAAAACACCAGCAATCCACTCTCAAGGACAAGCTGCCTGCCTTCGCTACTTGAGCGTCTACTGCTCAGAGTGGTTGGAAACAAGGATGGCACCTTTTGTGTTTCAGGCTAGTTTGCCATGCAAGTTGGAACACGAGCTGATTGTTTTATTCCTTTGATGGAAGATTTTCACTTGGTTTACTTTTATGACGCACTGACCTACTTCTTCCACCTGAGTCAGCAAAAACTATTGTACTTTCTGACAGACCTTGGATCTGAACATTCATGCATAACTATGTGGAACACACATCATAACATAAGGCTAAGCCATGTTTCAAAAGCCAGTGTGATTGTCTGCTCACCTGAAGCACGGAGAGGTTGGTCTGTCCGGAGAGGCTGAGTTTCTCCTGCTCAGAGGGGTAGGCGTTGAAGCGGTGATCGTACAGCCAACTCTTCAGGACCTGCACCGCTTCCTTGGGCAAGTTCCCACGGCGACGGCGCTTCCCAGAACCCCCTACCCCTCCGGTCCCCCCACTGGACAGGTCCAAGGGGTAACCCTCATCTTCACCTCCGTCGCTGTCTGACATGGCTGAATATTCTGTCTCTCCACCTCGTTCCTCCTCCAATGCTGGAGGCACAGAAATTAACAACTGTTACCTACAGATAGCAATGGACACTAAAAATGTAACCAGGACCCACATCCGACACGGATAAGGGGCAACTGCTCCAAGTTCAGATGACATGGTTTAGACAAAAATAAATCAAATACCTATTTAACACGATCAAAACATTCCTTAAAATGCATACTGAGGTGTACGGCTCTCACTGGGACACTAAAATAAAATAAAAAATTCCAACTGTTACTTTTTAGGGATTCTACAGTGCTGAGAAGTAACTAAAAGTGTAAGCGTAAACAGCAATAAAGTTGGACTTCGAGGGTACTTTGTACAACCTAGCTCTACGTAAACAAAGAGTTTGGCTTCCCGCTTCCAGTTCTGAAGACAGCTGGTTGATCGACGTAACAAATTGTGTCGAGCAATTGTCAGGCAGAGTGAGAGTGATAAAACCCTCCGTCATGAGGATGATTACAACTTCCAAATTCTAAACCTATGGTTGATTAATCATTCATGTTTACTTCACTGTGGCAAGTGGCGTTCATATAGTTTCAAAAACAGCGCTTTGCCGAGTTGGCCTTGCTTTGCTGGGAGACTGGGAATTGCAGTAGCCCAAAATGTCCCTGTCTGCTGGTGTAACCCGAGCCCCTCCAAAGAAGCCAGAATGTGGGAGTTCCTGAGTCTCATTCTGCTAACAAAGGAGATGGTGTGCGTCAATATGCATCTGAAACGGCGAGAATTTGCTATTGCTAGCTTTCTTATTTGACAAGTCTTCACGCCTTTTGACCTTCTGTTGAGCCAGCAACATGTGCTAAAACTGATATGTTTCAAGATTGCTGAAATGTTTACGATAAAATGCTTTGTTTCAAGTTCGTAAATCTAGACAGCCATGCTGGCTAAAGTCACATATTAAAGAGACCTGTTTGCGACGCATGTTGGTGCGAGTCAACTAATCTCCAGGTTTATTATTGTTGTGATAAGTCGGGGAAAAAATTATAATTAAAAAACAAAGACTGGGACTTCGGTGGTTTGGTCTGATTTCGTAAGTTAGCCAAATGGAAATAACGTTGAAAGACTTGACAGATGTTCTTGGTCGGGGTGCGTGGGCTGGGTTGAGATAATCCTTCCCTGTCAAACAGTGTCGGAGGGGGGGGGGGAAACTTTCTGAACTCGCAAATTACCAAAGATAAAATGGGTTACACAGCAACTGTATTTCTGAACCTATTTCCTTTACAAATATGTAAAGGCGGGCGAGTATGGAGAATAGCGGGTTTATTATTACTAGCCAAATTCGTGTTTGGTTAGTTTGGGAATTGGAGTTGTAGTTACTGGTTCGCCATCCATTGTTTCTTTGAATCCGTTAGCAAGCTAGCTAGCTAAGTTATGCTAACAAAGTAACCGTGGCTTACTTTTGTTCCTCCACTTCACTGGCTTACGTTACCCAATGTCTCCAGGAAAGTGACGTTAATATATAAATCTTAAACGGCCATGGTTACTTGTACAAAATAAACTCGTAAAACAAACTATGCATTACATTAAAGTCAAACGTTTTTCGCCACACATGCTGATTCTAGGGCCTGGAATTTCCAGCAGACAAGGGAAACTTTTCAAGACAAGCTACCATGAGCTAACGTTAGCTAGCAAACAATGCAACACGCTAGCTAAATGCAGAAGGTCGACGACTGGAAATCCCCTCTTTCAATTCAAAGTAGCGAGCTAGGAAAGCAATTCCCTTCTTTGATGCGACGAGACGGCCACGGGGTTTACATAACGTTAACAGCAGCATACAATCAAATGTAACATCTTTCTTTGCGATAAGGTTATATCAATAAGCCAGATTTTGCGACCCTGTGAGAGCATCATAAATAATCACTAGATGGAGATCCGACAGACTAAAACGTTTTAAATCGGTTAGCGTGGTGCCCTACATTCCTTAAATAAATGTACAAAGAGTCCTCATGCAAACGCACAACCAAAGCCAACACGACTGTTCGCCGTTGCTCCGCCAGATGGACACCATGCTCGCTTCCAAAGACAACTAGCTGGTTAGCTGTCCCTCCAAATTCAAACACAAACACACACGCTGCATTTGCTCACGACAAAAAGCCACATTCCTTTTAAAACCAACAGGCGAAATCCTCACCAGAGACTGAATACAGCTTCAACAAAAAGAGAGAAAATATAGCCAATTTGTGCCTACCTCTTTTAGCTGGTTTCATTGTTTGTGGCTGGTCTGAAAACGGGCCGCTATCTTCGAAGTTCCTTAGGAAAACGCGTGTCGTCCACAAAACGGTGACAACGGGCTTTTCTTCTGCCAAGCACAAGGTGTTGCACACGTTTTGACTGACTAATTTTCTCACGACGTAACGTCAACGTTTAGTTTCTGGCGATATTAATATTTTTCTTTGAGGCTAGTTCAACAGGGACGTTGTTTTCCATGGCCATAAGTATTTCCCAAAAACGCGTTTTGTTGATGTATGGTTTGATCCCTTCTACCTGCAGCTATCTCCGCCAGCTTTCTTGGCTGGTCTGCTGGCAGCTGACAGTAGCGTCTAAACCCTCCTCTATTGGTGCCGGGATCCAATCATGGACCGAGTTTCACAGCAGACAAGTCAGTGTCATAACCACTGACTGCCAGAGACGCATTTCATTCAAAAACCGACTAAATGACTTGAGCTGTTAATTTATTACATCACGGCATGCCATAAATTTAGCGCACGTTGTGACTTCTATTTTTTTTAAAGTTATCCACTATCGTCCTTATATTAAAGAGAAAATGCAGTCGTATTTTAACTGAATAACACATTCATTTCCCGAAGATAATATCTATTTTATTTTCGCGTTAAATCGATTGGAAAACAAAAGTAGCCTACACTGTTTTGTCATTCAGTTGTTGATGACGCATTCACAGCGACCAAAAATTGAACTCTTTCTGATGCAGGAATTTCCCTGAGCCGCCAAAGAGAAAGCACACCTTTGGGCTAAGTGATTTGGCCCGCACACTGAAAGTACAATCAAAAATCATGATTGTGGGCCTATCAGCACCTACCATAAGATAATCTATTTGCTTCAAGAACAGCAACAACATTATATTAGTAGAGAATCGTTTAACAGACTGTGGGCCTATCATCACAAACTTGCAGCAAATATCAAACAAGCAGACTATCGGTTAGGCCCGGGCCTATATGTTGACAGAGTCATTATCCTTGACATATCGAAGATAAAATTAGTTCAAAGGACCTAAAGTGGGTAGTGAGAAAGTATTTATATTTTATTTGTTGACCTCTTTTCATACAGACTGGACAAAGTAATGTAAAACGTGTCAATATGTGTCAACTGGAGCACAGACTACAGAATGTATTTGGGCATATTGAAAATAACGTTACAGTATTTAATCACTTCCATTGTCCGGTATCCACTCCACTTCTACATAAGGGTCACTCAGACCATTGTTGTTTGAGTCAGTACTCACATGTAGGCCAGCTGTTTTCCCTCACTGAAGAGATATGACCTCTTTCTGAGAGCACTTTCTCATATTGCTATTTGGTAAGTTTGTAAGCTCCCGGGATGAGCGCGGGATAGCACAAAAAGGACTGACCCAACATAACTTCTGAGCATTATGAAAATCATACAGACAATAATGGTTTTAATGCAGTTATGTTTTAAAGTTTTTATTAATTACTAATCCAAAAACCCTGACATACACAGTCTAACTTTGTATAGCATAATATATACTGAAATCCTAGTCATTAAAATATGTGCTTGTCTCATAAAATATTGATTATCAATTGTTATGGTAGTAATAATTAATTATTTTTTTTGCTACAAACTCTTGCAGTAAGAGTACTGGTGGAGTTCACCTTCACCCCCCACTCCTGTCTCACATAATCTTACGAGTTGACAAGTAACTGAGTGCAGCCAGGCAAAGAATGACAGGCTTATTTTTGCATGTTGAACCAAAGGACCAGCAGGAGCAGCCAGGCCTGAATCCCAGCACAGGCGCACACAACGGGGTTGTTGATGCTGCTGTGGCAGAGTAGGCTCTTGTTTATTGCCTAGCCATGTTAAAATCGTGCTGTCAATCAGTCACGCAAAGATCCCATGTGTATTTAAAAAAAAAAAAAAAAGAGTATCAGTTAGATTCCAAGCAAGAGGAAGAATCCATTGTCACGTTGAAAATAAAAATGTCTTCATGTCCAGCAATCATGACCCATAGTGTTATGGAGAAAGTTTAAAATACACATACAAAGGAAAAAGCTGTTCTTTTCTGTAACTTTCCAACACTGTTGATGAGGAAATCATTTCAATACTGTATGGGCCATACAGGCCTTCTGTAATTCCCATGTATGTAGGACATGGAGATAAAACAGTGGTAAACACGCATGTGAAACTTAGGAAACATTGGTCTGGTGAGTGGTGATAACATATGGAGAGGGATTTGTTTTGATGAAACTGAGAGACTTGATGGAAGGTACAATATTCAATACATAAATTACAAAATGTAGACATCAAACAAAACCATCAAAACAGAACCCAAGCTGAAAAAAAAAATATGTAGTGACACATTGCAACTGCTTTTCAAAATCTCCAAACTTAACACTGAATTTGAAGCATGGGTCAAATAGATAATGAGCCTCCTCTTAACACAAATACATCACACTGCATGTCAATTCTAAAGTCATTCCCTATTCAGTGTATGTGCAGAATCCTTATGGTTTAGAAGCTGAAACATAAAGCAAAGCATTTGACTTTGCCAGATGCCTGGGCGAGACTGTAATCTCGCAGTCACTGACTCTACACAAGAGTTCTGGTTCAACAAAATACTGCTCTCACTTCAGTAAGTGGCGCACAGAGGGTGTATTTTAGGACAAAATTATCATCGCACAATCGTCCATAATTACACACAAGGAAATGGCCCATCCATGGCAGTTTAGTGCCAATGTCTGTCATCTGTTACTCCTGCGTGAAATCCCTCTCTTTATTTAAAATGAAGAGGATACTTCAGGGTAATCAAACAATAAAACAAGGCAGTTGATAGTTTGACCACTGTGAAAGTGTTGTTGTTTTTTTTCTAAGTGGGGAGATAAGCCAACCCTATCTATTACAAAGCCCTTCTTGTTGACGTGCTGTGACTGACACAATATTTTCAGCTACCAGAGTGATGCCTATGCTGTATACTGTCAGTGGTATTCTCAAGCCATTATGTCCCCCCCCCTTCCTCCCTCACCAGCACCCTCACAATCATTTGTTGTGTCAAATGATTTGAATTCCAAGTACAGGTATGAACAAAACTGGCATTCTAATGTCCGTGTTGACAAACTTGTCTCTTGTCCCCCGACAGCAGCTGACAGATTTGGTTGGTGCAAGTGCCTGATGGCTAACAACACATACAAAAGTTAACCCCTTGAACGCATTATTTCATCTTTCATCTGAGAGACGATTACATCTTGATTTCTCAAATCACAAAACATCAAAGAAAAACTGCAGACTGCATGGAAATGATTGCACTCTAACAACACCCGACCCAAAATAAACATTGTTCCTGCTTGTTTTCCACGATTGAAACCATTTCCAGGTCACATTCTTAAGAAACATCAGGCCTAGAATGCAGATGCTAGGCAAGGTTACTGGTCCCTGGTATTAAACCTATCCTCTCACTAACAAGCTGCCAAAG
>NW_024879917.1:0-50022 GCF_900700415.2 Clupea harengus | reverse complement strand
TTCATAATTACTGAAGCTAAATTACTTCTGTACACCACTCAAACAGAACGGCCTTCCCTTCTTCTGTATTACCTGTACGACAGTTAACATGGGAAGTGAAGTGTTTATGGCCCCATAAGTCTTTTCCACTCACACACTCTGTGGGTACTGTTAGAGCTAGACTACACTACGAGCATGTTTAAAACGTCATGTTTGGGCCATAGAGGTTCAGTCATCTCGTTTTCAAATCTGTATGTGATGCTCATAATTTCAACGTTTTTCTGATCGGCTGAATACTTTCCATCTCAGCATGGCCTATAGTTTTGTTTCCAATGAGGATAGACTTCACTCATTTCATGGAGGATAGATTGCATTAGATAACAGTACCAGCACACACACAAACACTATGCGCAAATACACACACACACACACACACACTCACACACACACACACACACACACACACACACACACACGCAGCGACCCTTGCACTGAACTCATTCATTTCCCTGCAGCACAGGTTACCGGGATACGGGCTATTTTAGCACAAAAAGAAGCAACTGTTAAGCTCTTTCGTAACTCCACGGCGAGTAACAAGCCTCAGCCTTGTCTGAGCATCTCTGACCCACTACGACACAGACGATGGGCCGCTCTCTTCTCTTCTCTTCTCTTCTCTGGGAGGCCAAGAGAAAAGGCTTTGATCCAAACGAGCCCACACTCCACAAGACAAGCAAATCAATTACTTCGGAGTCCTTCTAGGAACGCCACTGAAGCTCCGTCTGACAGATGTGGCGAAATCTCCCTGCAGGATCACTTAGAGCAGTTCCGGCTTCAAGCATGACAAACAAGACAACCCTCCCACCGACCCCCCCCGACCCCACCCCTCCGCCCCCCATCCCCCAAAACAAAACACTCCTAGCTATACACTTAAAGCATCTCTGCTTTACTGTACCTGGAGTGTAATCAGGCCAAATAAACCGTGGAACATCTTTAAAAGAGCTGCATGTATGTGCAAACAATCTAATAAGATGAGACATAACGTGACCGCCGAAGAGGGAGGGGAACAAAAATAAAAAACAGCCCCACACGTTTCCTTAGCACACTGATGCTTCGCAGGAGGCAGAAAACAACAGAAAAAACGTCAAACCACACGACGGCCAAGAGACATAAAGCCAGCTGTGGTTTCTACCTATCCCCTGCAACTGTAACTGAAACACCTATCCAGTGCTGGGACCAGCATTTTATTTCACACACATAGTCCAAGTTTAAGTTTCCCCTACTTATCTCCCCTTTCTTTCCTTTTTCCTTGCTTCCTTTCCCAAACTCAGATTAGCAACACAAAGCACTGGTGTTAAAGTTAGCACACTATATGCTATCAGGCACAGTCTGTGAAGCTGAGGTCACATGCCTCCATTTGCGAGGCCCTGGTATTCTGCACTTAAGAGTATAATGTTGAAGGTAGAGCAAAGGGTTGATCTCAGAGCTCTTGGGTAAGGCTTCCATTCTTTCTCAAAGCAAGGGAATCAGACAGGCATATGATTACTGCGTTCAAGCAGTGGCATCTAGTTTTTAGAGTAACAACAGCACTATTTCTGACTACAGACAACTAAAGGTGTGAATCTTCACTGGTCTCATCATTCAATTTAAAGGGTAACGGTTTGATTATAAAACGATTCTTGATGCATCCCGATGCATCTTGTCCTCAAAGTTTTTTATTCATAAACACAAGCAATCATATTTTAAATCTATTTTCCCTTTAAATCTTTTAAATCTAACCCTAACCCTCAAATTACATAAAATGTCTGTCTTCTTTTTCGAAGCAGATTACGCAGTAGTAGACCTAAATGTCTAAATACTAAATATTTTGCAGCCTACTGCATTGTAAACACAACTTCTATGAAAATTTTCCATTAAAACAAATTCTGCCCTTCTATTAGGCCTACAGGATAATTTGGTTATGGTCCTACAACAAACATATAACATAAAAAACTGCTGGCTCTTATAAGGTCAAAGATGATTATGCATGCCACAAGGTAGTATGAACTGGAATTCATCTGTGGTAAATAGATATAAAACCTAAAAAAAAAAAAAAAAAATAGAAAGAACCATGGATTATATTTGGCTAATATGACACCCCAGGAAGTGGTAGCAAGTAAGCTACTAGCATTTAGCTAAGTAGCAGAGCTATATTAAAGCTCTGTGCTCATTCACTGATGTGATGGCCGCATAGTCGCAACAAAATGCATTTAAAATATGATCAAACTAAGTTGTAACTGTACTTGGCTGCATCACAAGACCCAATGGATTGTGTACTTGTAGTATATATAGCCAGTGTCTGAAAGTCCACACTGCTATAAAAGGTTTGTAAATGAATGAAAGCAATAATGTGCCTTTCTGAACACTTATGTTCGTTGGCAGCTTTGGTGAGACAGCTCAAATTGCAGTAGCCAATGCTATTTCATGACCCCTTCACGGAGTTGAATGTTGAAAACTTGTTCAACTCTCTCATTTAACAATTTCAAGCTTCCCAATCAAATTTCTCTGAGTAATCGATAAACTTAAACCACTAACAAAATCAGTTCCCATTGCCGTCTCTAATCCATCTCCATTGACTGCGCATGTGTGAAACTGAGCGTGCAGTAGTTTGCATGCGCTCAGTACAATAAGTTCAGCTTTTCCGTATCCGCGTATCCGCAACAGCACAAAAACGAGTATACTTGGGACCGTCTGTCTCCATATTGGACAAAGCTGTGGCCACAGAAGTGTACCTCGCCCTTTATAGAAACCCCTGTGCTGAGTGAGACCAATGAGACACTGCTATGTTATCATCAACCATCAGGTGTCACTGTTAGCCACCACAGTTTATTCAAACAGTTTATGTAAGATGTTAAAAATAGAATTAGAACTATAAAATAAGAAGTAATAAAGTTGATTTTCTTAATTTGAGGCATCCATCGATGTATCCAATCTAGTAGGGTATTCAGAGAACACCCCGAAGGCCCTGATAGACCACCTCTGCATCACGAAACCTCAACATCTACCATCAGCAAAAGCAATGTGAGCAGGCCACATTAAAGTCATTACCCGGATCACATTCTCCCATCTCAAACATGGACACTGCTGGGTGGCGTGGCCCAGAATAAAACAATATTTTCCACAACAAATGGCCAGCTGGCTCAGCCATGCCAATCCTTACCTCCGTATAGTCGAAGTCCGAGAGAGGCGCTATGCTTTTGATGTAGTCGATCCGGGGCTGGTTGGCTGCATTGCCAAGTGGAACCGGAGGAATTAACGTGCTCATCGCTGAAACTATCGTCTGGAAAGCGGATCAAATGAAAACACAGACATTAATCTGGATAAATATGGGATAAACCTGTGTATAAGCCAATCTAATCAGTGCAGAAGGATTGCTGGGTACGATCTCATTGGGGGTAAAAAGTAAACAATATCATGTAACATGTTGAGGGACACATGTCAGTTATAACACTGCTGACAATGACTTACCACTATGGCATCTTTCACATTTTTTCGAATATCCAAGATTTTTTGTTTCTTTTCTCTGAGAATAAAATGTCGACACAAAATTAGTGATATCATACCCATTATTCTATCTGTTTCTTCCATATAACACAATGCCAGTAAATATTCTGATTATTTAGCATATCTCTGTGTGTGTGTGTGTGTGTGTGTGTGTGTGTGTGTGTGTGTGTGTGTGTGTGTGTACATTTGTAAGTAGGTGAGAGTACAGACAGTTTAAAGGTCTGTTCTATAAAAGGTGTTCAGATATGTATCACTATTAAATTACATAATAGAAAACAATATGGCAATTAAATGTCAACATAGCTGAAAATCCAAGGCCACCATCATAAAATAAATAGGATTTAACTATTAACCATAACTATAAATAAATCATATTGATACCACTGCATACAAATCTTAAACTCTATCTATGATACAAAAAAACTTAACACTTACATTAAATAAAACAAAATGATTATAACATCAATTGCCAAGAAAGCTGTACGCCAATAGTATCCACAACCTGTATAACCTAATTTGTTGTATAAAAAGTTTGTCTTTGTATTAGGTGTGAGAGCATGCAATGCTGTGAATACATTGCATCCTCAAATAGGCGGAACTCAATAACTTAGCCCAATATATATTAAGCCTTATATCTACATAAAATACTACATTTAATGAGCCGAAATATTTTTAAATACAACAGACCAAGACACCTACTTTCCACCTCGACCTCTGCACACAAAACAACTTGAAACAACCACACCATACATTGGTCATTATTTTGAAGCAAAACAGTGCAGAAATGCTATTTGGGTCATAATAAAATAAGAGATATTCAAAGGGAATCTCTGTCAAAGCACACGCCGATAATGACGTCTTTATCTCGCTGACAGCTTTTAGAAATCAGCTGGACATAGCAAGCTTGTCGCCATGCTGTTCTTCCAATACGGGCCTTATGTATCTGCAGTGCTAACATTAGCTGAGGGAAAATAGAGTCAGAAACGAAGACGTTTACATTCTGTTACAAAAGAAGAAAGACTGGTAGACTGTTAAGCATATAGCTAATGTCACAAGCAAAGACTGCGGAAATGATCTGCTACTAGAAATACAGAGCTTACAGAGAGAGAGAGAACATATCTGGCCACTTACTCTGCATTAAAGCCATTGACGTGAAGGATCCGCATCTGCTTGACAATCGTGCTCTTTCCGGACTCTCCAGCTCCTTAGAAAATAAAATAAAACAAAAATATGACACTGCTTCCTTGTACAGAAATACATGTCGCTGACACTTCGCAGAGGGCTTATAACAGGCGATTGACAAAATGCGTGCGAGTCGGTGGCAATTAAACCATCCATCTACATAGAGCAGGCGAGACCTGTCAACATATGTGGGCAGAGGACGAAACTGAAAACAGCCGATAACCGACGTCTTTATCAAAAACCATCTTCCGGACCTTACCTAATAAAAGTAGCCGATGCGTGGCTTTATAGGCTTGTCTTTCTTTTTGCAACTGTTTCTCGATTTTTTTATTCGCTTCTCGCTGAGCCTTTTCGTCGATGCGTTGGTCTTCAGTCTTGCTGTTGCCCAAACACCCCATCTTCCGTTGGCCTCTGCTCGCACCCGGCGTATAAAACAGTAACAGTAATTCCTACTTTCTATATAAAAAGGCGAACAAATGGGGCGAAAAATCCGTGCGCCACTTTTCCGTCGCTGTGAAAAAAGGGTTTCGCTATAATCCTTTAACAAACCGAAGCCAAACGGTTCACTCGAATCCAATAAATATAAGCATTATAAATAGAATAAAAATATACATTTGGCTAACAACATAAATAAGAACAAATCGGCTGTTTCTGGAACCCAGCCAACGCTCGCTCCTGCTTCTCTCTCAGTATTTTTCTCTCTAAAATGCTGTTAGCAATTCTGTCTGTTAAACTCAACACTGCCTCTCTCTGTGACACCAGGAAGTAACACCGATTTGAAAGAGGAACACCTCTCACTTCGTGCTGTCAGCACCTGCCCTTCTGAAAATGTTCAGCCAAAGAGACGGCTGTTAGGTCTGTTACCTGCTTTGGGTTGCCAAAAAAGTAGCCAGACCTATCCACAGGACGAAATAACGTAGTCTAGGTGAGAGAAAATAATACGACAGCGCGCTACAACTCATGCCACAGCAGGCAGGTCAGTTACCTCACCAAAATCATAATACGAGAAATATTAAAGATTGTAGATAGAACAGAAATATCAAATGAAGAAATAAGTCTTTGTTTATTTTTTTTAAAATGACAGATATAAAAGAGAATGTATAAAAGAGGTAGGCTATCAGAAGTTAGCCTAAATATAATCTTCAAAGATCACTTCCCTCATATAGAGTTACACGATGATAACCTGGGACACTAGCTGTAGGGCATTTTTTTTTTTTTTCAGCCATACATGTCCAAAGGCCTCTGCAATAAATGAATTCCAAGTGCATGGCATGTTATGGCTATAATACGTACTTCAGGTATTCAAACTCATTTGATATGAAATGTGAATATAATGGTGGAAATGTCCAACAAAGTCAATCTAGAGTCTGTCTGATTAGTTATACCTATGTAAGGCAGGGCAACAAATGACTACAGTAGATAAAAATGTGTGTGTGTGTGTGTGTGTGTGTGTGTGTGTATGAGAGAGAGAGAGAGAAAGAGAGAGAAAGAGAGAGAGAGAGACTCAGTGGGGGGGTTGGAAGTATCCTAGGCACTGGCCACAGCTCAGCCTTCATAAAACTGGTACATTGCAAATATGGTGGACTACATGCAAATGAGTTCCCAAGTTTGCATACCAGTGGCTACAGCACAGCTAGGCTGAGGAGAACAGCTAATTCAGTATCATCTGTAATAACACTAAATAGGCCTACAAGCATTCTTTGAATATAGACCTGATTTTTTCCCCGTGTGACTGTGTGAGTATAACAAAGTATATTTCACCAGATTGACAATAAATAATAGCACTAAATTAAAAAGGGTAGAATGTCTACTGAGAATATTAAGATGCCATAGAATATTTTTACAGAGAAAGTCAACATCTCACAATGTCACATACTTCTCTACAAATAACTACCTTAGCTATATTTTGATGCTTAAAATATAACCTTATCACTGTTGTGTCATCCATGTAAAGATCAACAAACAAATAAACAAAAGCCACTGGAACAGTCCAAGTCCCTCAGAGTTTGAACATGATCGCTATCTGCCACACAGAAGAGAAGTTGCCATCATTTGGGACAATGGAAAGATTTTCCCGCACACGAATATGGAAAGGAGATGCAAAGTCGCTTTTAAGATGTCAAACAACAGGTTCTGGCCCCAGAGGATGCAAATGATGGATGGGTTTTCTGTGGCCTCTCTTAACTGTCTGTAACTAGACTGCTGGCTGGGAGGAGGTAGTGTTCAAGGTGAGGCAGAGAAGCCTGGGATCAGTTGCAATGCGCCTGTCTCCCTCTTGTGGAGAATGCAAGTAAGAGCGGCGGTAAAATACAGTTTGTCAGCAGCCATTTAAATAAAATTAAACAAAAACTATTAACATTTATTAGGCTACATGTATGACTTTGATGAGCATTTTCACATTGAGAATTGAAATTGCTCTGAATGATGCAGCCTACATTTAATATACATTACACTCATAATTTTCCTTTCATATTTGGTTGGGGTAATGCATTGATTTTGCATTATTTAAGACAGTTGCAAATACTACCCCAAGTCATTGTCCTAATCATAATCAAAATCCCAACGCAAACCCTAACCCGACTATTTTTCTGAGACGCCCAAAAGTAGAATTCAACCAGACCAGTACTGGAGATGACCTGAAGAAATATCTGACCAACATTCCACTTTTCAGTCAGTGCCCTCTTTGTACAGAAACAATGCCATTCTCTTCATATAAAAATCCTCATTACGCCATCTTTGTTTATTTTGATACCACCTCTGTTAATTGGTTCATTTTAAACTGTTAATTTGAATTAAGATATACAGTGGCTTGGCCTGAAAGTCATTCCCAGTTTACACAAGAGGGCACATATTTCCCACACGTCACATTAACACATCTGACCGAGATCCCACACAGATCCAGGGAGTCTTCACCAGATCACTGCCAACTCTGGCCAAGACACAGACCTCAAGCACTCTTGCAATGTATGAATTTGATGGCTATTTTACATTTGCATTTACAGCAGAAAGCAGTTGCTTATTAGCAATTAGCTTCTTATGCTGAGGATGAGATATGTAAATATGTGGTTAAAAGAACTGGATGGAAGTTCTGTCTGGAGAATGGGCTTCTTTCCGAATCGAAGAGCAAAACACCAGAGTATGGTTTATATTTGATATCGAATTTTATGTTGATGTCTTCTGACTTGCAATACTAAACAGAAGATCTTATTTCATTTTTTTTGAGAGCATATTCAGTAGATTTGTTCATGGATTCAGCGAAGATTCAGGAGTTGGCCTCTACTTAGCAAAAGAGAGAAATCCAACACAATAGAGATACATAGGGACCATGTTTCCCAAATTAAAGGCACTGTGACCACACATTAAAGGGTGTTACATCTTTCCAGGGAACATTTGGAGGAATACAAGTATAATTGAAGGTATTGTAAGGACATTGTGTCCCCTTGTGTTTATGAGGGACAGACTTGGCAGTGTTAGACAGAAGAGTTAATGTACAGCCCAGTTCATATCAGAGGCCAGGGAACAGGTTTCCTGCTTGGCCTCATTTGTGCGCATACTTTCTGTTGTGAGTGAATGCAAAATAGATGGTTACAGATTAAGACGCAAAACTGGCTGCAGTTACTTTCAGGTGAAAAAGAAACAAAATACATCTGGAGAATAATTTCACTGCCACCTACGCAAGAAATCCAACTGAGAGAGGTCAAGCATAACATGAGCAAATACATTAAATTAAAATTAGATAAAACTTTATGAAAATGTACACAAACCACTGGTCTCTAAGTTGTACCTTGATTTGCTAGTAAACGGCATTTGTCTGACATGACTAATTCTCTCATTGGATAATAGTTTGTGTCAAATAAATATGCAGTCCCAGACTTGGCCTGTTGCCCTACGCTCCTTTAAAGCACATTCTTGGCCTTTAATCCCTTTGTTTTTGTTTTGGGTCACATGAACTTCTACCCTGCAGGCGTGTTAGAGGCCAGTTTCCACAGGACAGCCAGGACCGATTTAGAAAGCAAGAGTGAGGATTTTGTTTGGACACAGAAAACAGAATGGGAATATCCGTGAGTGTGTGTGAGAAAGTTTACAGGTGTTGTGTGTGTGTTTTATGTTTACGTGTGTTGCATATGTGTTTTTGTTGTATCTGTGTGTGTGTGTTTACATTTGTTGTCCGTTTATAAACATTACAATTAGAGAGTATGTACTGGTCTGCATGTGTGTATAAGACTATGTACATGTTTGTGATTACATTTGTGAATGTATGTCATATGTGTTTGTCTATCTGTGTGTGCGTGTGTATGTATGCATTCGTCTGTGTGTGTGTGTGTGTTTGTGTGTGTGTGTACGCATCAGCAGGGGAGAGGCTAGAGTGGGTCACTGTTTCAAAATACAAGCCCCCCCCCACTCCCCCACCCTGCATTAAAATACAGCTGGCCTCCAAATCACAGATAATATTTCATAGGATCACTGAAAACAAACTCAGCTCTGCCATATCTGCCAAGAGTCTCTCTGCCAAAAGGCAATCTGGTACCCTGCACCTGTGAGGTCACATGTGTGTGTGTGTGCGTGTGTGTGTATATGTGTGTGTGTGTGTGACCTAACCTGGGATGACCCTTTTATACAAAGGGTCAACACACATCTGCCCCACTCCCAAAGTTGTGTAAAAGGGAAATAAGATGACCTAATGCCTTCCAGTCTCCCATGCTGTGAGAGTGCACAACAGTGCTCTAACGAAAAACATTGGGAACTATTTTTATTTTGACAAATTCATTTAATTCAGAGTGGGAACAGACAGAATGTGGAATTATATTGTAAGAATAGTTTTGTGACAAAATCCAAGTATTTCTATATGGTGTCTATGTATCAGCTCTATATTGTGTCCTTTCAGGGCTTCTGTAAACCTTAACATTTAAAACCTGCCAAAGAAATACTGTAGACTTCCACTACAGTATTTTGAGGGGCTTTGTTCGATGTATTGATCTGACCGTAACGGTCATTGTCTTGTCCTATTCATATGTCCTCCTGGATCCTGACTAAAATGCTGTACAAATAGAATAGATTCAGTTAAAAACAAATCTGGGAAAACTGAGCACAGACTTAATCAAACACATACTAAGAGGATCAGATTGTATATATATATATATATATATATATATATATATATTTACATATTTTGATACCTCAGTATTGACACTCAATATACTATGTAAAATGCCCACTCCGCTGGTTATCAGTACTAATGTGGCAGCCAATGATAAAAGTGAACTACATTACTCACAAATATCTGTATCTGCCAGTGTTTCAGCTAGGACAGCTGTGGGAGGCGTTCTCCCTAAGAGTTGGGCTCTTCTCTGTGCCACAGTGTGTTGTCACATAAAACAAGAGTGAGTCACTCTTCCCAGACATACACATGTGCACACACACACGCACGCAAACACACACACACACACACACACACACCCACACACAGACACACACATACACACACAGACATCCTTCCTCCTCTTTCGTGGAACAAGTGACTGATCCACACCTGCCTGTGTCATTTATAGCTATCCAGATGCATCCATGAATTGAAAAAAAAAACAGTAAAATAATTTCCTGAGAGAGATAAAAATACGATTTATGAGCTAATCTAATCGAGAAAAACACATATTTCCATCACAGACAGCAACCTCCATGTGTCATGCTGCATTTGAAGTAGATGATAACAAATACAGGGCTCAATGCTACTATTTTTCTTAACTTTTCCTCTGTTACTGGTTTGCTAATTTGAGAATTGATGGGATTTTTGTGTCAGAGGGCAGCACCTACAGAAGTGGTGTTCATCAAGGTTTGTGACATATTAGATTACAAATAGATAACAAAGTCAACAAATCATGAAAACGCTCCATGGCGAGTTCGCTGTAAATGTATAAAGATTACCATGACATATCAACATCATTCTAATGGGATCATGTGAGTCACTGACACAGACATCATTCGCTCACTCAGAACATTCTGCTATGATGGATATGACTGCTGCATGAGATAAGAGAGGCTCAGGAATGCTGAAATACTGCATGCAGGAAAAAATGTTATACAAGAGGTCATCAGCTAAAAGGCATTCCAATGTGAGTTCATTGAGTGCCACCAAGGCTAAATAATCCAGAGAGACTGTAGTCACAATTTGAATAATTTTGTCTTAAATTACCTTCGGTGTAATAACAGAGAGTGTGTGTTGCCATGATGTTTGATATAACTTCTTAAATTATGTTGGTGGATTATGTTTATGTTATTATGTTTTGTTTGTTAAACGTGTAGCAAAAATAAAGTTCTCAATAACTGAGTCACTGATAAACAATAGACACCATGCCAGGTTGCCAACTCAAATGCCTTTGCCTTCAGACTCAGTTTCACATGCAATTTCAGAAAGTCTCCTGTTTTCATGCCATGATTTTTCCTATTAACGGCAGTTCAACTCACACTGATTTCAGATAGGGCACTTTGTCTAATGCAAAGACAGCCCAGAGAGTTGGCAACCCTGCAGACAGTTTCTGGGGCATACTGCAGTTCCATTGACCCTCACCAGACCTTAGCGTGAGCGTGTGCTATATACTGTGCTGTTTGGCACTTCGGGTTGCTATGGAGTGGACAGCTGTAAAGCACAACCCAGAATGATAGCCATGCAGTGTGTTCTAGTGAGCTAATGAGCTAGTCTGGGCATTTTCTCTGTGTCAGACATGTGCTTTCCTGGGAATGTAGGTAAAGACAAATTTGCCCATTTACAGGTGCAGCAAGTAAGAGAGTCTTGGCAACAATAAAAGATTATGGCAAATGACGGTGACGGTTGTCCCTACATTTTGTTCCGATCGTTTTTTTCTCTCCATTGTCTACATACTATATGTGCATGTATGACTGTTGACCAAAGTGTGACCTATTTGCCACAGTGAATGTTATTTTAGGACAAAAGTCATGCTTTGGCACTGGTGGAATGCAGCTGCATAACCTGTCCTGTCAAATTGTAATCAATGTTTTGTCTTGATTCAGTGGGCTCATATCATGATAAGGCACCTAGTTTGACATGCCTTGACATTTGTATACCCCCCCCCATCTACTCATAAGTGGCTCCAACAATGAATGTAATGCAGTTAGCATCCATAACCCACAGTTCTCTTCAGCTGATCTTCCTCTTCTCAACTATATACCCGTTTCATCCATTACCCTTGCTATGTTTGAGAAGCCGCTACTGCTCATCTAGTTTCCTCCTCTTGTTACCATCTGCCTCCTCACGGGCAATGGGGCCTTACTCCATGCTTTCCAACCGTCACCTAGCCCAAACCCTGCTCTCCCACTCTGTACCTGCCCAATGACATCCCGATATTGTAATGCGCCTGTTCTTGTGGATTCCACTTCTTCCCTGTTTTCACCGTTGGAGCAGTGTTCTTCACTGCTGGACCCTTAGACTATGACACAGTCTTCTCCAGGCTTGTCATAGCTCATTTGAACTCGTGGCACCCCAAGCCATTTCCTAACTGCATTATTCATGATTCTCTCAAATTTCTCTGAAATAGCAACTTCATACACAGTCAAAGGCCACCTTATGCGTGGGAAAAGCCCAAACTACAAGCACGACAAATTTCAATTTACTAGGCAAGAAGGTCTTATCAATGCTATTGATAGCTTTAATAGTGAATCTCTGCAATCTGTCCTCAGTCACTCAATGTGGAATTGTACCAGCTGCCTAAGCTCTTCACAAATTTAGTTCAGTTACACATTTTTTCAAAACTATTTTCTAGCATAAATGTTAAGTAGACCTGTGTGAAGTGTAAAGTAACCATCATGGACGTTACAATTTTAGGATCAACACCAATATAATTTTCCATACTCGAGGTACTGTATCATCTGATCTAGTGTATGTGGCTCAGTTTTACAGAGCTGAGGCTGCTGTGGTTTTCAGTGTACTGAAATGTTGTTGGGTAATGTCATACAAGACGGCCATTACGTAATAAGTTACAATCAAAGTTGTAGAACAATGACTACATTTTATCACATCGCTGTTCAAATGGCCTCTGCAATAAAACACAAAAATTAACCAGAAGGTTGTAAAGTGAGGTAGTGGCTGTAAGACAATAAAACAGACAAGGCATACTTCAGTTCCTGTCTTCACTCTATAAGACAGATGACTAACTAATACTGATATCATAGAACCATAAGACAAAGGAAACAGATATGAGAATTACTGGGTGGATGTGTTCAGTGTGCCGCCTCCTTAAATCTCATCCTTTCATTTTAGTCTTTTTTCCCATTTTTAGTCAGATTGATTTTTCTTCCTATTTTCACGCTCTACTGTACTGTGGCGAGGAGCTAATGTGATGTTTAGTTCCTGGTTTGGGTATTATGGGCAATGATTGTTTTAGTGTTCTTTAGCGTAGTTGCCTCCCAACATGTGAAATGTTACACTATAGGCTGTGTGTGTGTTTAGAAGGGGCTTTGAACTTGGTAATGATGTATGTTTGTATGAATGAGTCTGACTTTATAACAGAAGAAATCTTGTGCTTATATGTATTCTTGTGGGATTATTAGTAGAAGGCAAGAGTATGTTTGAAAACAATGGAGAATGCTACATATACACCTACAACTATAGACATTTATAACAGGACAGGGGTATACACTATCGTAATAATACGTTTAAATATAGCCAGGGGTAGCAATTATAACAGGACAGGGGTATACACTATGATAATAATATGTTTAAATATAGCCAGGGGTAGCAATTAGCGGGGCCCAAGCAGAATGCGCAAACTGCCCCAAATAGAAAAAGTTTGAATGATTTCACTGCTTCAGCAGGTGAAAGAGGACCCTTTAAATTCTGTAAATATTATGTAAAGATTTAAAGACAAAGTTAATTTTGTCAGAGGAACAGAGAAAAACATGTGGTAGCTTGTTGTTTTTTTCAATGCTATTATGAATGACCCTACAAAAATTACAGTAAGCTTGGCCATTCACACTGGCATGTATTGGCTGCTGAATTTTGATTGGCCGATTGGCCGCCATTTTGTTGAGCAAGCCTAATAGAACTTTGGGAGAGGTGAGAAAATGTAGCTACATATAATCAATTTTAGCTTGAGCCATTCTTAAGATACTGAAATGTGTCAGTTGCAGCGGCCCTTAGGAACGAAATTTGGTGTATTTCCTAAGAATGTGGAAGTGATGCAGGGTGTCAAATTTCAATATAAGAATATACAATATTGGCTAGTGAAGTGCTAGATTTTTGTTTTGTCCATTGTTCATTGGCAGGCACCACTCCAAAAATGTATTGTAATGAGCTAGAGCCAATGTGCGAATTTCTGGCAAGATGGTTTTCGAGCTATTGCTCAAGTGCTTTGACCCTACCCCACTTCAAAGGGCAACACACACCTAGGGACACAAACCTTACATACTGTAGTATCAGACATGGAGGGATACAAGCATACCAAGTTTCATGTGGATTGGTTAAGTCTAAGTATATGAAATCATCGACCATAAAATTGGTGAACAAAAGTGGAAGAAGCAGAAAAAGGTATGGCTGGCTGCCTGCCTGCGTGCAGCGGTGGTCATAATAAGCCTGGCATCTCATGTTAATTTCAGTAAACAGCCATTGACAGGAATTTCCTGTACCTGATACTAATACTGTTGGTAAGTCTGATGGAAAGACTGTATCCAGTTAATGGTTCACCGCTGTTCATCTATGCATACAGTTTCAATACTATTTTACATGATGAGGACCTTTAACTGGGCCACATTGGTATCTGAAGGCATGACATCACACAAAAATGAGAGGTGTCACATGATCACAGGCATGGCAACATGGGCTACTCTCGAGGATACCTCTGGCATGTGCCACTTTCATGAAACAGCCTCGTTCAGAAACTAGACCCCTGACTATGTGCAAGATCCGTGGTATCATCTAGTTTACTCACGTCCTGCAGTAAATGCTATTAAAATGCAAACCCATCACAGTTGAAACCGACCCTTTTTAGTCATCAACACTTTGTTAATATGAGCGTAGGCTAGAAATGTAATAAACGTGCTAGAAAATTCACTGCCAGGACAAAATGACACAAATCACTGTGCTGGAACGACACATACCCAGTAAAAGAAGTCGGTATGTTTGCCGGTAATCCCTTTTCTGGTCCTTGAGTTCTCGGTCTATGCGTATACTGATTTTCCTTGCCTCTTTCGCGGCCGCTTTTTCCATCGCTAATAGTTTATCGAAGTTTTTCCGTTTGTGAGGACTGTGCTTCTGCAAAAGAAGCCTCCCGCCATGGTCATCCCCTCCTCCGTTCCCATTCTGAACTGGCACACTGTCAGTCATATCTCCCTGCCGTACAGCCCGACCAGAATTCTTGCGGGAATTCCCACGGCAAAACAGACACTCGCGGGGTGGCACCATGTCGTTGGTATCCTCTCCCCTGTCCTCGTGAATAGGAGACCCGGCGCGGAGGGGTAAGGACGAATCGGTTGGCTGGTCGGAATCTGATATGGAACCACCGGGATCACCCCAGAGACTCGGACGCAGGCTATAACATAATCCCATGGTGTGTTCAGTCCCAGTAATGCTCAATTAACACAAATCCAGTCAAAATGCAGCTCTATATCATTTGGCAAAAGCAGTTGACCTTCACTCATCGCGGCATCGTCAAGCTGGTGATCACCGTGATTTCAAGGCACCTGATTTCTTCATGGCTGTCCATTCGCCAAAATGTGTGCCATTTTTGCTTTTCCCCCTTCGTTTCTTGCTCCGTACTTAATTCGATAGAGAGGGAACCCCGTTTTACCGCCCCAGTTCAAATCACTTGAGGGAAATCCAAGATTAAAGCGAGAGGCAACTCGAACGCTCTTAAAACAAATCGCATCCCCTGTCTTCGTTTCAGGTTGTGTAGTGAGTGAAACTGCCGTGCGACTGAAGGCGCGCCGCGTCAACTGCAACAGGAGAACAGTTTGCTGATTGACCAAAGATTAGACCAGGACGTTATCGTGAATGAGCGTGCGTGCGAGGTGCCTCACGAAGGAAATCAATGCGGCTGAATGGTCGGTAGCCTACGTTTTACTACACTACCACCTGCTAAAATCGACGCGCCCCCCTTACCTCCCCCAGTGTGATGACTGTATCCCACGCGAAATATTTAATAGCCAATCAAATACGGGAGCCATCATGTCACGTAGCAAAGACCATCGTCAGCAGGTTCGTGCTGGGTCTTCCTAGGTAATTCCAATGGTCTACTGGTGGTCGAACCTAGATCACGCTCATGACGTTCTAATCTGGTCAAACCATCAAGGACATGTTTCAGACATATAGTCCGAGCAAAGTAGGCTACAGTATACAATGGTATGCTTGTTTCTTTTAAAGTTTTCTAAATTGGTTTATACAGGCAAATTTGAAAATCCAATTGAAGTCCAATTGAATCCAGTTGAAACAGAAGGGAGTCCTAATGACCTCTGTTTTCCTCTCAGATCATATTTGTATGATAGTTCTCAAAATCTCAACATCTATAGCCTATATAGCCTAGTCACTAAAGGGAAGCCCAAATCAAACACTAGATTATTGCTTTTTTTCTCTCTACAAATTAGTAGTTAATTAATTGGTAATACATTCGTTATGAAGGATCCTTTGAAGAGGATGGAGAACATGATTTAGCCATAAAATGAGCTTTTGGGAGATTACAGAGGTGTCTGGCAACAAACAGCTCAGCATATACAATTACATATGATACACCTCATTCGATCAGTTTGGACCATGTGGTCAAAGCTCTGAGTTCATCGATGTTTTTTTATTATACGTTGGATCAACACGATACTGGCTTTGATAGCACTGGCATGCTATCAGGACACCCTGTACAATATCAAGTTATTACAGTTTGACAGCTCCAGCAATTGATAAGAGAAGATTGCTTGACTTGCGGGTGAACTTTAGTCAGTGGTGATATTGATAACATTCTGTCAACTCACTTACATTTTTTTTACTGGCTGTTGTGTAACCATGAATTGGTGTGGGGAGGAGCTTGTTCTAACAGTATACTCACGAACAAGATAACAACAAATTGGTGTCAAAGTGTGTTGATGAAAGGAAGAGGCAGGGCCTCGGGACAAAAATAGATTTTTAGGGCTACTAAACGCTGTCGAGTTCCGTATTTTATATGCTGAAGTACAGGCATTTTAAACTCGGATCTGTCTGTGTGTCTTGTGGTGTGTGTGGGCATGTTAACAAGGAGACATAAAAGAAGATGCTATCTAGGGAGTAACGTTCACCTTCAGCATTACAGACGATTCGTGCTTTATTGTCAGTACAACCCAGGTCTAAAAATAACTCCACATCGCTAATTTGTAAGCCCAATGGACCTTCCTAAAAAAAAAGAAATATTCATCACAGCACAGGTGATGTTCCATAGGGGGCAAAAAACTGAGACGCAGGGGGAAATGGGGTTTCCAAGGTAACAGTAAGCTAATAGAATAAGGCCTTCTGTCTCCACCTTGTGGAAAAAGTGTGAAACTTACTTTATCCCATGTTGTGGCATCCACATTTGCATTTGCAGCTATGTAATCTTGATGGGTAATAAATAGGAATCCCCTCGTCAAGTCCTCGTTGCCTTTTGGCACTCGGTTAGCATGGCATGAAGGTGTACAAAGTGACACAATATGAAAGGGAAACATAAGAATCAAAATAATTACTTTTTAGAGCACTGGCTAATGCCTCTCTGTAGCTCTTTAGAACACTAATCAAACAATAATCATAATATCAAACAACCCCTTGACTTCGACTGTTTGTATATATTCCTATGGAATTAACATCACAACACCTGGGCTATGGGTATGTATGAACATTGTGTTGAGTGTACAGACAGGTCTAGATTTTGACACTAGATGGCACTACTGCCTAAGTTACTGAGCGACGACTTGCTTGTGATTTCAAACACAACGGCATATCAATCAAATGTAGCCTACTTAAGTGCATTATGGATTGCCAATACACTTGGGTTAAGCATAAATGTATTTGCACTACACCAGCCACACTTAAATGTTTACAACTCTCACATTCAACAGTTTAGTACATGTTGCAACTAAGACACTGTGGAGCACACAAAATGGGTGTGTGGTGGAGATGTGTTTTGCATTTAGATGCTTACGGAGACTAACACTATGAAAATGTAGAAGTACACAGTCAAATTGGACTCCTGCATGCAGTAGGCTATACACACCCTAATTGGCCAGCCCTTCTCAAATGTTCGGCTGCCAGTAAAGCTTGTGGTCTCGTAAAGCTTATCCTCATTACAGGTCGTTAACGGTCTCTTGTACTTTTGATTTTGTGTGCAGAAGGATTTCAGTGTTATAGTGGTGTGTACACTTTTTTAGTTATAAAACGTGAAAAAAAAACAAGATGTGCTATTTCAGCTGAACATCTTGTGCTGTCGTTAAGGGTAATTAACGAAAATGATTCATATACAACATGAGTCTTCTATAGGCCTGTATCTCTTTTACCACTAAATATGGTAGGCCTGTTCACAATGCAACTCTAAATTAACATTACAGCAGCACAAATGTCTCCATTAATTTAATTTGACGAAACGCCACACACTCCTTTGTTTTCTACTCAATAAAGACATCACTATCAAATAGCATGGAGCTGACGTCAGACAAGTGAAGGCCATTCCCCTATCGGATGGTCCGATATAACCTCCGCTAGACTCCTGCCCACCGGGATGAGAGGACGCCGATTGGCCACGCAACCTGTCGTGTTTTCACGTCCCACAGCATCGCCTCATCAGCCCCCTCGCCGATCCGAGGGCCGGTCGGTGATGGTGAGTGTACGGCAGAGCTCCTGGGCGGATACTTAAGAAACAAGGTGGACACGCTGGAGAGCTCCCCGTCTGCTACTCTCTGGACAGGCTGTGTCTCCGCATCTCACGGCGAGATAAAAACGGGCCGGGGGGAAATATGGTAAGCGGACCGGATTTTTATGGTCAATATTGGGGCGTTACCTTGCTAGTTCTTTGCATTGGCGCTTAAATGGTATAGGAAGAATAACATATCACATGGAACATTCATGTTTTTCCGTCCTCTCAACTGTCAAAAGATTTAAAAGCTACACATCTGTTTCAAACAGAAAACCTATCTGTATTACTGCTCTCAATTGAGGACATTTTGCAGGCAATAAAAATAGCTATCCCATAATTACATTTGTGTGTTGCTCAGAGCATCCATTGATTCCTGTTATGAGCTCTAGCTCCTGTTTTGAAAGTTTTAGGAGAGGTTGCTATGGGATTATTGAGTGAGACTATTCAGGAAAGTTTCTTTTCTTGTCTGGTGTGTCTGACAAAGTGTCTGATTTGATCTGTTTTATAGAAGTGACATGAGTTCCATGCTGTAGCTTGCCCATAAATTCAGAAGGAATGCAATGCAAACATTCTTAAGAGTCTGTTTTGCCCAGGTGTTAACCAAGCATCACGCCACATTTGACAGATGCTTGGGACATTAGATTAAGCGGGCACAGAGAGGAGAAGCTTCCTGAAATGACCCTACACAACAAAGTTCCACTCTCTTATCATTTGGTAGAGTCAGCCTCACATAGCACCCTGACCTGACCTTTTACTAAGCTGGAGAAAACAGAGTAAAAGATGAGTGAAAGGTGACTTAAGTGTTCCTGCATATAGCACCTTTAAGGCTCAAAGTAGAACCCCTACAAGCTCTTGTAGAGGATTCAACAACACCCCTTTTCATTCTGACACGGTCAGAGTGCTAGATAATAACGCTGCAATTGTCTGGAGAATAGAGTAGAGAGCAGAAACCTGATGCCCAAGGGTAACAGCCTCTGGAGCCTTGCAGCCCTCCCCCCCCCCCCCCCCCCCCCCCCCACCCCCAAGAGAGAACAGGGACTGAAATTTCAGAATCACTTCTCACTCTTTGCTCTGGTGTCTCGGGTCACCCTCCGGACTGTTGACACTGTACACCACGGGCCTGATCTGATCGATATTGTCACTAAAGTTCTTGGAAGTGAAGAGGGCACAGACAGATTTGAAAAAGACTGGCATCAGCAAAAACATCTCTTGACCTCTCCCAAGTCCTTTCTGTGAAACAGAATGAGACGTGGACGTGTAAATGGAGAGAGGTTAGAATTGTGTGCACATTCACTCGAGGACTCGGAGCAGAGCAAAGTATCTTATTTGTATTTTTTATTTCGTGTGGCATCATTGAATATGGAGAATCATCCACACATTTGGAAGAATTGGCCTGAAGAAGATTATTGCATTTGCAACACTAAATTGCCCTGTAAAGTTCTTAGAGATGAAAAACGTTTCATGTCATGGCCAGGCGCCATACAAAACCATTAAAAAGAACGGCTGTCCAAGATGCAATGTTTCCCATCTAGGTATAATAGGTAACTTATCCGAACACAATCATATCTCCCCACAAAGCATCTGAATCTAAAAAGGATATGACACTGATCAGTTGTGCTGTGGGTCGTAACCTGATGACACTGGTCACCATGGCTTGGGCCATAGATCAATATTGAATTGAAGGTCAGTGAAGCGTAAGTTTAGGCCCTACAGCTACTGTGTACATACTGTAACACGCCATGCTATATGTCAGTGATGCCCTTCTGCAGAGAGCAGCTGTGACATTATTTGAGCTCATCAAATACAACATCCCGGGTTCAAAAAGGGAAGCATTTCTGATCAGATAATCACCGCTGGACATTTAAAGAGGTAGTGCACAGTTAAATGTGTTTTTTTTTTTTAGGTGTAAACTGTATAGCTATATTTATTTATTTATGGCTGTGATGAAACACATCAATGCTGTGGTTAATATTGACATAATTACTACATTTATAAAAATCATCGTCATTTATAAAAATCATCGACATTTTATAAAAATCATCGACATTTTATGGGTTGAAAATGGCTCAACACGCCATCTACTGTTTAAAATCAACCTGACCCTTGCAAGGCCAATGCTGATGTAGAGTCAACTGTTTGGGACTAGCTAAATCGAATTTACATGAAAAAAAAGAATGTCCTCTAACGCCCTCTAATCAGCCCCTTTGATGTTACAAATGTTCTCAGCCCATCCCGACCCCCTCCCTTGCCCACTGTAGTATTTTTCAAAATGATTAAGTTGGGGGGAGTTAGACTCAGGGCTGGGGGTGAAGTTACACTTCTAGCTTGTATGGCGCCCTGGGCAAACTCCTCGTTCAGTAAATGTTCAGTTCAGTTCAATAAATTCAATAATATGTCTGAAACTATACATTTACAGTATTATGAATGGATTGTGGTCAATTTGGTAGCATTTCATAGTGTGACTGATTTTACTTAATGCATTCATACTGTACAAAGTTAGAGGTGTGCTATATGATAGATCACCTCACTGCTCCTACTGTGGGCTTCCAGTGGGAAGACCTGAGGTCAACCTACCCCCGCCCCCCTCCCCATCTCATACTTCAGTGGGAGTGGGAGACCTTCCCTGGCAGTAGCCTGCCTAGCTCACAAACTAGAATCAGGGTGCCCTCTTTGACAAGGTTAACTGACCCATTGACGTGACATGCAAATGAGCGATAGAAAACCGATCACCCAAATGTCACCATTCCGAGATGCCGCCCTGGGTGGCTGCCCACATTGCCCACACCTAGATCCACCACTGATACAAACAGGACAAATAGGATAGTCCTGTCAGACAAGCTACTCACACACACACACACACGCACACACACACACACACACACACACACAAACACAAACACATAAAGCTTCAGGCTTAGGTCTGGGTGTTCCCTTGGAATTTAGCGTGTGACCTTCAATAGCACCTTACAGACCTGACAGCCTGACAGACTGTATCTGTAATCTGTGTTTGTACACTGTATTCAAATGTCCTGTTTTTTTTTACTTCTGATTTTCAGAATTGTTTCGGCACATTAGACCGACGGCTAGATTCGGCTGTGGACAGCCTGTTTGGAGAGAGAGGTAGGTGGCACAGCTGTGGTACAACACATCTGTTATTATTACACTGACTGTGTGACAACAAAGAAGTTAGTAAAGAATTGGCTGTGAAAAGGATTGATTAAATAATGGCGCATCTAAGCACCTTAGTTTTAATACATCTCTCTTAGTGCAATCCAAACCAGGTCAGTGGCTGTAATCCCCTTTACCTAATATAAATAATACAAATCCCTCCCGCACAAACTCAACTTAAGATAGATATAAAGAGACCTCAGGGAAAACCTAAAAGCGCTTAAGAAAAATTTAAATAACAATTTGATGAAATGTTTATGCTGTGATGATTTAGCCTCGAATTTCTATGAATTATACAATCATGCATGTATGGGGACAAGGTAATTGTGTGAGCAGAAATTTGAGAGAACACTACTTCTTCAGTCTGAGTAGCACAGTCTGATCCTGATCACCCAGATGAAGGAGGTAGTGGGCTCTGAGTTACTGAAACCAGCTCAAGCAGAGAAAAAGGCGTAAGCAGTCATACTCATAGGCACACAGTGGCCATTTTGACATTGAGAAACTCTTGGATCAGCCACAGAACTAACTGTCACTGACTATGCTCTGAACTCAGAAAGCCTTTTGCTGTCTTGCCAACTCTCCTCAGTCACGGTAGGCCCACAAGAATACAAATGTCCTACTGCTGTGCACTGAAACCACAGGCCTCCAGTGTCCCCAGCTCAGCCTACCAAACACCTCCAAGTGCTCATCTCACTCTAGACTGGCTTTTCTGCTAATCCTGCACTACCATTTCAAGTTGAAAAGAACTGAGGCCATTAGGTTGGTGTTGTTACCTTACACCATCAGTTGAGCCACTATGTCTAACAAATAGCTGACAGCCATCGGACCAACATGTATCTCTGGCAGTAATAAAACCTTTTGTTTCAGATCCCAGAGTAAGAGGATGGCTCCTGCTCGACTCCTATCTCCCCACAGTCCTCCTCACACTTCTCTACCTGCTAATAGTGTCTGTGGGTCCAATCTACATGAGGAACAGACCAGCCTACTCCTTGAAAAGTGTCTTAGTAGTCTACAACTTCTCAGTCACAATGCTGTCTTTCTACATGTTATTTGAGGTAAGCCTGAAGCTTTATGTGTGTGTGTGTGTTTATATATATATAATAAATACTAATATATATACGTATATATATATATGTATGTGTGTGTGTGTGTCTGTATGTGTGTGTGTGTGTGCAATCAGTAGCATATCTGACAGGACTGTCCTATTTGTCCTGTATGTTTGTATCAGTGGCAGATCTAGGTGTGGGCAATGTAGGAAGCCACCCAGGGGGCCATCTTGCCGGGGGCGGCATGGGTTGCTTGCACAAAAAATCGGAATGGTGACCTTTGGGTGATCGGTTTTCTATCGCTCATTTGCATGTCACGTCAATGATATGTATGGGTCAATTAACGGTGTCAAAGAGGGCGCCCTGATTCTAGTTTGTGAGCTAAGCAAGCTACTGCCAGGGAAGGTCTCCCACTCCCACTGATGTATGAGATGGAGAGGGGGGTGAGGGTAGGTTGACCTCAGGTCTTCCCACAGGAAGCCCACAGTAGGAGCAGTGAGGTGATCTATCAAATAGCGCACCTCTAATTAGCAATTAGTCAAATCAGTCACACTGTAAAATGCTACCAAATAAACCACAATTCATTCATAACCATGTGAATATATAGTTTCACAGACAGGTTATTGCATTTTTTTCTGGCTTGTGCAAAATCGTTAAGAACAATACAAAGTCAATCTGCACACCACCAAGGTGAACTGGTGTGATCTTGACTCTTGGTGGACTGTGTTGGTGGATGGGTAATGTATTGGTTTAGTCTTGTCTCTTGGTGGACTGTGTTGGTGGATGGGTAATGTATTGGTTTAGTCTTGTCTATTGGTGGACTGTGTTGGTGGATGGGTAATGTATTGGTTTAGTCTTGTCTCTTGGTTGACTGTGTTGGTGGATGGGTAATGTATTGGTTTAGTCTTGTCTCTTGGTGGACTGTGTTGGTGGATGGGTAATGTATTGGTTTAGTCTTGTCTCTTGGTGGACTGTGTTGAGAGATGGGTAATGTATTGGTTTAGTCTTGTCTCTTGGTGGACTGTGTTGGTGGATGGGTAATGTATTGGTTTAGTCTTGTCTCTTGGTGGACTGTGTTGAGAGATGGGTAATGTATTGATGCTCGAGTGCCAAATCAGCAAACACAAATGGACTAGAAAAGGTCTAAGCCATCAGGTGCCAAGTTTAGGAAAAGGAGGAAAGAAGAAGAGGAGAAATGTGCAAAAGATAAGCTATGAGTATAATATAATGCAGGGAATGAATTAGTCCACTATAACACATGTTTACTAGCCTATGTGGGCTGTCGCATTATTATTTGCTTGGTTTTGGATATATGTTTATTGTTATATAGTTTTAAATGTTATGATCATGTATTTGTGTCATTTCAAATGGCTTGACTAAAAGGGGCCCCTGGGTAGCATGTAGGCTAGATGTAGTGTGAAACAAAAAAGCAAGAGTTAGATTGCTTTATAATTTGCCATGCCATAAAAACAGGGACTATGGGATCAAGGACAATGTGACTACTTGCCTTGAAAGAATGTCTCTCTCTTTCACCAATGACTCTGTGTGTTTGTCTCTCTCTGCCTTTCTTTTCACCTATGATTGTGTGTGTGTGTGTGTGTGTGTGTGTGTGTGTGTGTGTGTGTGTGTGTTTGTGTTTGTGTCCTCTCTTTTCCATGTAATTTCACACTGTAGTGAAGGCTTGTGTGTTAGCCTAATTAGCCTAATTGACTGGAATGAGACTAGTTCAGTGGAGAGTCTCCCCTTACACTAAAGTGTTAGAGAACGAAAAGCACTTGTACTCATCTTGTCAGTCTTACGGACACATTGTCACCACACCTGGCAGAATGCCCCTTTGCACTCCACTGGATGGTGAAGCCGCGTCAGCAAACAAGGAAAATAAAACCAAAACACATGAATAAAATATTTCAGAACAAAACACTCTGAGGACTGTATAAGCGCTTTTAATATTTTATTGAGGTTTTGCGAGTTGAATGAAGGAGTGGCTGAGCCTAGTAATGATGGACTTCCCAGAGAGCATGTGTGTGTGTGTGTGTGTGTTGCTGTGTGTCTCTGCCTGTCTTTTCACCTATGACTGTGTGTGTGTGTGTGTGTGTGTGTGTGTGTGTGTGTGTGTGTGTGTGTGTGTGTGTGTGTGTGTGTGTGTGTGTGTGTGTGAGGAAGAAATGGAAGATGAAGGAGGAAAGGCAGAGAGAGAGAGAGAGAGAGAAGTGGAGAAAAAGAGACTGTTGTAAGGGAGGTGGCTCTATTCTGCGGTGAACTCACATTTTCTTATAATATTTGTCCTTTATTCCCCATAATCTTACCCCATCTTTTCTCCTTCTCTCCCTCTTTCTTACCCCCCATGTTTCTCTTTCTCCCCTGCCAGCTCTCACTTTCCCTCTCTCTCCTTCTCTCCTTTCACGCTCTCTCTCTCTCTCTCTCTCTCTCTCTCTCTCTCAGTCTCAGCCTTAGTCTCCGCCAGGACCATTTGTAGTGTGATGAAGGATGAAGCAGGCCTGTTCAATCTCAGCCTTCTCAAAGAACAAAGACAGAGAATCACGTCACCATATGTAAAATTGATATTTGTTTTAATGTCCCCCGCTTTTTTTCAATCACGGGACAGCGAAATGGCATTTGAATCCTCTTTCGGATCTTTTTCCCTTGCTATGGCAGGAACTAAATGAGAAACTGCTTGGAAGCTTGACGCACTAATACCCCAACAGTGTCTGTTTACCACTTATTCCTTGCAAGTGAAATATAGTTATTTTTATCATCTGTTGCTCAAATTGAATTTCTCTGAGCACATTTCTAGCACTTCTAACAAACCAACAGCTTTGGCTTATTAAGTTATGCTTTAATGAATCATCCAGGAACACTTAGGAAATATCTCTATGAGCTCTTCCTTAAATGTTACAAATGTGTGCTTGCATGGCCTTGTTTTACTCAGACAGGTGTAGTGTGTCTGTAGTGGGTTATAGCATCGATAAAAGGGTGAAATCTGTCTTGCCATTCAGCCATTTCTTTCCTCTTATTTTGTAACGAATGTGTGAGCAGGGTGTAGGTAGTTAGCTGGATCTCCCCTGTGCAGGGACCATAGGAAAGGACTGCACGTGTCATTTACTTTGCTACCATCCAATCTAGCATTAAGTAAGTTATACCACATCAGCAGTAGAGTATTACAGTTACGTAATGGAGATTGTGTCAAACCTCCACACAGCTATTAACAATGTCATTCAATATGAGCAACTCCAGTGAATGATTCTGCACTGCTGAGGGGAGATACTTCTCTCCTGTGTGGAGGAATGCTGTCGGTCTTTTCCGTGTCACACTAGGCCTTCCCTGACATGCAGGAACGGTGACCTTTAGACTGGCAGACGTTTAGCGAGAGTCTCAGTGCAATTAGGTTGAAGGGGGGTAGTTGCGTACTTTCAGTCCCACCTCATGAGAGATTATGCCATTCAACCCTGATTGCACTCAGCACTCAATCCAATTAGACCCACCTGATCTGATGAGGATGATGGCGGCGCATTTGTGTGTGTGTGTGTGTGTGTGTGTGTGTGTGTGTGTGTGTGTGTACGTGAGAGAGAGAGAGAAAGAGAGATAGAGTGTGTGTGGGAGAGTTAACAGTCTCACACAGTGGTGTATGTGATAGAGAGGTGTGTGTGTGTGAGAGAGAGAGAGAGCACGACAGAGAGGGGAATACGTAAAGTGTGTGTGTGAGAGACTCTGTATGTGTGTGAGTGTGTGACACTGAGAGAGACAACAAGTAAGTGAGAGGGACACTTTTATTAGCGGCGGGGGATCGAGAAGCCTATTGATTGACTTGTCTCCTGTCTCCTGGCCTTCAGCTCATCTCGGCGTCCTGGGCAGGCGGCTACCGGCTCCAGTGCCAGGGTCTAAGCGAGGCGGGAGATGCAGACATTAGGGTGAGCACCGGTGCACCAGTGCAAACAACACCACAGCTCTCATCAACATCTCATGTTCACACACTGATTGACACTCATGACTGGATTGGTTGGGAGGTTCATTGGTAGATTATTTTGGAGAGCAATAAGAAGATATATATTTTTACATTATATTTTTTTTTGTCAAAATGTGCATTTGAATATGTAAGCTTTTTGGCCTTTCAAGAATGAGGGCAGTTTTTTACTTTTTACTTTTTAACTACTGCCATGTTTAGCTTGATTCACAATAAATAAGTGTTACCATGCTTACAAGTTACAGTCACTGTAAACCAATTAATGGTTACATAACTAACATTACTCATTCCAAGGCTGTACTAAATGTTTCACTGTCAACAGGTAGCCAAGGTGCTGTGGTGGTACTACTTCTCGAAGCTCATCGAGTTCCTGGACACCATCTTTTTTGTGCTTAGAAAAAAGAACAGTCAGATCACCTTCCTTCATGTGTATCACCACGCGTCCATGTTCAACATCTGGTGGTGTGTGCTCAACTGGATCCCCTGCGGCCAGAGTAAGACCACTTGCAGCACGCTTGGACAGCAGTCCAAGTTGTCAGTTACAGTATACGTGAGTACACCCCTGTGCGATATCACTTAAATGTCAAATGATTCAAAGTTGTGTCAGCTCTCAATAAATGCATTATTTCTAAGTTGACAAGCAGAGTATTTCCTCTCATGAACAATCAAAAACAAATACTTTTATATTGAATTATATTCAGTACAGGCCTCAAAGTAGAAACCCAATGCAACCAATGAGAATTCACCTGTGATCACTGACACACAAGTTAGAAAACCTGCGACCATTTAAACTAAATAAGTCCATTAGTGAGATTTCTTATTAGCCTAATTGCATGAACATGGTTATGCAAAGACCTGTGAACACCAGAACTCTCTTAAGTTTGGACCTATGGGCGGCCTATCTGCATGTCTGCATCATGGCTCCACGAGGAAAATAATTGCCAGAGGAATTGAAAAATCACAAAGATTGAAAAGAATATACAGGAAGATTGGTGACCAACAAAAAAAAAATCCGTCAAAACCCAGTTGCAGCACGCCTCAGGGGCAATAGAAGGGGTAATAGAAGGAGCCATCGCACCCCTAATCAGAGCCACAGAGGCTGTCCTCCTACTCTGTGGCGTCCTAAGTGACGCCACAGACAGTGCGCTACTTGTACAATCTAGCTCTGAAAAAAAACAGGTGGGCGAGTGCTTCAGACTTGGCACAGGGGTTATCAATGGAGATCTGAGATTCTGTGGCCACTCAGACAGTGCGAAGGACATTGCGTAACATCAACCTCTATGGACGGCGTCCAAGAAAAAACAAAAACCTGCTTGCTCTTCGGCACAAAACAAAGGATTAAACTTTGCTAAAGAACATGAATGGAGGCCTGATGAATTTCGGAAGCACATTGAGACGAAGGTGAATTGGTTCGGGCAAGATTGGCATTAAGCTGGCCAGGACTACCACAGTGAATGTACAGTTCCGACAGTTAAGCATGGAGGTGGGAGTGTGATATGGTGCTGCATGAGTGCAAAAGGTGTTGACACTAAGAGATGGAGACATGGAGACATGCCAAAATACTGTCTGACAAGATGACTCCCAGTCTCCAGAAGCTTGACAGAACAGGAGTATTCCAGCATGATAACGATCCAAAACACACTGCCAAAATCATGCAAGATTTTCTAAAGAAGAGAAAAGCTAAAACTATGACCTGGCAAAGTATGTTGCCTGACTTGAATCAAAGCAACTTGAAGCAAAAAGCAGCTGAAAAAAATCTCTCCAGAAATTTGTGAGTCTGTCATCAAAAATAAAAAAAGTTAAAACAAAAGGTGTACCTTTGTTGCATTGAGTTCCTACTGTGGGGCCTGTATTTTTGATATAGTAAATCTAAACTGTTAGTTTTTAATTTAACGTAACAGCAAATATCCTACTGTTCAACTTTGAAGTAATGCAATTACTGTAAGGTAATGCAGTTTTGACATTTAAGTGATATTGTGTAGGGATGTACTCACTTCTGTAATATACCGCTATACTAGTATTAGTATTTGTAGTTTTTGTTTATGTAAAACATGCACAGAGTTAACTTTAAGGTGTTTTCATGTTTTGTTCTTGGCCCGTCAATGGGATTTCAAATATAGCATGTCATCTAAAGCCTTGTGTCTTAGCAAATAAATACAGTGAATTTCCATTCTTTAAATTGGGACTAAACATGCATATGTTTTTACACTAAGCACTGGTAATCAAACCTCCAGTAATAAGTTATTGCAAAATGATCTGAAGCCGAGCAGCAGGTTTGTAACAGGACATCATTATTTGTCAGTGTTGAATGCTGTGGAATGTACAGGATCAGCATTTGTTCTGTTCAATCTGTTTGAAGGTTTCTTTGGGCCGACCTTGAACAGTTTCATCCACGTGCTGATGTACTCGTACTACGGCTTGTCTACCATCCCCTCCCTGCAGAAATACCTGTGGTGGAAACGCTACCTCACGCAGGCTCAGCTGGTTAGTACACCATTCCGGCTCTGTCATCCCAGTTTCTCTGTGAAATATACTAATCTTTCACTTACATCGTTCGATCAATAAGAAACAAATAAAGAAAATGCAATGTTTTACTGAAGACGGTACACAAAGCCTTAAGTATACTGTTCATCTTTAAGTGGTCTTCCATCACAGAAACTCAAGGGCACTTCCAACGTTTACAGGAACGGACCCTTACTGTGCCCTTTCCGCCTCTCTATTTCCCTTGTGGTCGAGGAACTGCTGGACCTACTTGACATAGCCTTCGCTCTTTGTTCGCAATGTCAAATCCGCATTTAACCATTAAGCATCAACCATCACTGCAAGCGGTACCCAGTGTTATGCCGTTTCAGTGCTGCACAGAAGTACCTGCCCCTGAGAAAGTAGTCAAGCCTTAAAGCACCCGGCTCCTGAGACCCTCTGAGAAAACATATACTGTACATCCAACATATAGAACTGTGTAAAGGTATGTGCAGAGCTCCAGCCAGCAAAGTGCCCCCAGCTCAAGTAATACAGTTGCAGTTCCTGCTAAAGAGAATGGCCCTGGGGGGCGGTTCCTGCGGTCAGAACACGTACAAAGGTGATGACTGCTCTAAAGCAGCCTGCGAGTTCCTGCGGTGGAAAACGGCCTTTTGGAATTTTTTAAGTGTCGTTCAAATTCGTCACAATGTGTTTGTATATACTGCGTGTACTCTATGTTTTACCTTTGTCATTTAATATGTGGTTTCATCCATTGATTCATAGCCTCACAGTTTTATTGAACATATTACTAAATGTTTGATTGTGTAGCTTGTGTTCTCAGCGGTCTTGTTTGTTTATATTGTAAAGTCACTGACCACGTACACTGTTTCAGGTTCAGTTCTTCCTGACCATCACCCACACACTCAGCGCTGTTGTGGTCCCATGTGGTTTCCCCACTGGCTGCCTACTTTTCCAGACCAGCTACATGTTCACACTTGTGATTCTCTTCATCAACTTCTACATCCAGGTAAAAGAGACTTTCCAACCATGAGGCTAAAGAAAGGCTTTTTATTGTAGAACCCATATTACATTGTACTTGTACCATAGGGAACAGTGTAACACATGATATTCTGTGTTTACATGCACTCTAATCCTAATCCAAACTAATACATGTAATGTAAGTAAATACAAAATAGGTCATGTTACATGTTTCTCCAACATCACACTACTGTACCCTGTGCTTTCCATTACAATGTGGCTACAATGTCAAAAGAACACTGCAATAGGACATGCGATGAAATAAGGTGTTTCCCATTATAGATGTTATAGAGGTTAAAGATATGAAGTTTGGCATATGAAGTTGATGAATATGGTTTCTTTTGATGGTGGCATAGAGGGAAGCATATGAAGGTGATGAGTCAGAGTAGAGGACTCACATGCATAGAGGGGGAAAAACCCCAAACCATCTATTATTGAACAGCGTGAAGTGAAGTAAATGCATCCCAGGGTTCTAGCAGCAGGAAAAGATGCACAAAAATTGTTTTAAAATGTTTACGCTACAAGAACGATTTGGTTCATGTCCTGAGTCCGAATGGAAACCAGTACTTCCTCCCTCTCATACGTCTAAATTGGTCAGGCAGAGTACGCTTGGCCCTTTATTCAATAATCCCGAGGGTTCATTTTCAAATGCGCTGCTTTATTCCAGACATACAGGAAAAAGGCACCCAGGGATGCTGGAAAACTGACCGGTGCGGACGTCGGCTCTCACCACCTAAATGGCCATTTTGCCTCCGTCAATGGGACCGCGACCAAGCAAAAAGCCCAGTGACTTTCCACGTGGTCAGAGGATTGTATCAACCTAAATATGCTGAGAAAGTAATACTATAGCAGGGATTATCATGCTGTTTAGGTTTAGGACCCTTTGTACTTTTTTTTGTATTGATAGTTTCTTTTAATTCTTTCAAGGTTTCATTATACAAAAGTGACTCATATTGTATGCATGGGAAAGGTGCTTTTCCCTTACTTCAAGGCAGAGGCTGGAAATAAATCCCATTGACATTAAAATTCTTACAATCACAAAAACATTACAATTATATTTCCTGCTATACACCTTATTTTAGTGTGACACTTGATCATAGAGGACTATTTTTGTGGACATGATGCTTCTGGTTACATTTCACTAAAGAAATATTAGCCAAGCCATGTATTAACTCCCTATATTACGTGAACAGGTAAAGTAAAACATTACGTCAGTAAACATTTTAGTCACCATTCAACTAAAGTTGCCTTAGACACACAACAAGACCCCTCTATCTGATAATGCCAGATGATTTTACAATGTTTTTGAATTTCTTAGTTTTCAGCTGTGACTGAATATATCTTGTAACAAGAATTCTTTTAACATTTTACAGAATTTCTTCACTGTGTTTTGTAGATTTTTATTATTGGTCAATAAATTGAATGTAAAGTCAAATCAACAAATGTTCTCACTAAGACACAGAAAAATACAGTACGTTGAGCAAAAACATTAAGATGGACTTTTGGTTCTTTCCAAATGTTTTACAGTGTGCAGTGTTACTCTTGACATTTCATATTTATTTAAACAAACAACACTGATAGTTTTCCACACTGTACTTACTTGTGATACAGTGCATGGTCAAAAAAATGGTTGTGAAATGTACCGATTGCACTTCAGTCATTAATTTGGTGCAAGATTATACACCTCTTGGATTGTTACAAACTAAATGTTTTACCACATTAACTCTTAAAGTGGTGATTAATCCCAACATAAGCACACAGCCAATAAAGTAAGTTAAATGTGCAAAAATTAAGCTGACCAAGGTTATTTTAAATAGTTTATGTTATAATGTAAACATGTTATGGGCTATTGTAGCAGATTAGCCACTGTACTCCATATTTTCGCCTTCCTCTTCGTCCTGGAGTGAAACAGACAATATTTTAATGTCAGAAAAACCACAAAACAATATGCACAGTATTGTTGTCAGAAAACACTTATTCCAGTGTACCCAAATTCATATTGTCACACAAGCAGAACTGTA
Organism: Clupea harengus; assembly: GCF_900700415.2. Lineage (NCBI taxonomy): Eukaryota > Metazoa > Chordata > Actinopteri > Clupeiformes > Clupeidae > Clupea > Clupea harengus. The sequence continues at coordinate 17,777 of NW_024879917.1, read as the reverse complement.
CATCACTGGGTTCCTGGACATTCATCAGTCACTACACAGTGGGTGTAGTATGAACATGTGCTCCCATTTTGTATGTGGTTGTGTGCTATAGGCCCGTTCTGTTGGTCTTCTCTGGAGCATTTAGTCTGGGAACATCACATCACATCAATGACTGTAGGTCAATATTTTCCAGTACTTGACTAAGCTCTTTTGTTGCCATGGCAGCAGGCCAAGGCTCACGGCTCGCCATGATGGTTTGAACATGGTTCATGGTTAAATCAGTTGTTGTATTTTCTCTGGCGAGTTATGTACCGCAGAGGATCTCAGCCCGTTTTATGGGGATTGTAAAAGCATCTTTTTATACCGCTAACACTTTTAAATGAGATCAAATTCATTCTGATTGCACAGCTGACTTGGGCATTTTGTATGAAAAGCTCCCTTTCCTACAGGGAACACACTGAAATGCCTTCCAAGATATTCATATAATTGTAATAATTAATATCTAATATAATGAATATCAAGGTATAGTATCTTAATAATCCTGGTTGTGTTTTTGAGCAGGTGTGCACAATGTTACATACATCTGCGGAAATTCGGAAACATCATTCTCTCTCCCGCTAGATATCGTCTTAGGTCAACTAAATTGATTTGCATTGCTGAGCGTGCTGATATTTGTGTCCTTGGGGAGTAATCCCGTACCCTGAAGAGTACATTTTGGGAGGCCTAATGCTTGTGGCGATGTCTGGAATTGATTTCAGCTAATTTTTCAGCATCTGCTTGGCCAGCTTCTCTGCTGTTGACACTTCTTGGGTCTGTATTGTCAGAAACCAGTATCGGATTTCAAGGCCCGACACAAAGCTAACAGCGAGGAACCGGAAATCAGTATCTGGTTTGTCCCGGCACAGATAAACACAGCGGATAAACAAATAAAACGAGAGAACTGAACAAACACGTCACCATTAATGACTTATTCTGACCCAATAGCCCCAAAGGGAATGATTTTGACCTCAATTCTATTCCGTTTAAACTCATTGTACATGGACTTCTATGTCAAGAACGCAAACTCAACCAAATAATGATACGCTTATTCAAGACCCTCAAAAGTAAATGAGTATTTCTCCTTGAAACATGCAAATAATATCAAAACACTGTCTATGATTGTCATCTACTCTGAAGGTAACCCTGGTTAAATACATTTGGCAAGTGAACTATTCACCATAGTTGAGTGTGAGGTTACATTTCAGTTTGAGAGTGATTAGACATACTTGTGGGGAGTGTTGTGTAGCGTTGCCTCTGCATATCTCTAAGGAGTCCAGTCTGATGCAGGAGGAGGAGAAAAAGCTCAACTTCATAAGTGTTTGCAGAGTCACAGACATTTGCAATAGCCAACAGGCCAGCTACAGTACCCGAAGAACAGAAAAGCACAACCATTTCCTGTGCCCCAGTCATTTACTGAACTACCTCTATACAGGAAATATATATATAAAAAATAATTAACAATAACAACATCTTTGAAAAACACAGACATACACACAAATGGAGGTCATTGTATATTGTACCATGAAGAAGGGATGCCATTTTTTCCTTGACACTCCAATAATGAGGTCAAGACATAAGGACATAAGAAATCTAAACCATTTTCTCTTCGACTATACAGAAAGGGAGGATAGAGGGCTCTACCTGCTCTGTTGACGTTCACAGAAGGATCTCACGGCCTGGTATTCCGTCTTCCAGAAGGTCTGCAATAAGAATTCACCAAGCATTGAATTTAGCTGTTTGGACAGAGTAGTGCGTCTGATCAGTGGACACAGAGAGTGCACATATATTAGATCACCATTAACACTATTCTCCATTTCTTTTACAAAAATGTTACCTAGAATACCTGAACATGCTATACATTTTGCAATAATTTTTTTTTTATGACTGAAGGACTAAATGATCATGTATCATAGGAAACCCAGGAGAGCTTATTGTCCAAATCCAATTATTATTGTACAGAATGAAATCTTATTAGCGGGAACAGCAGCATTATCACACAGGAGGGACGTCATCGTACTGTACTTCATTTTGAATAGGATCGTATGCGCATTCTACTCTGTCTCTTACCGAAGTTCAAGCTATGGTCAGACATTTTCCAATCGCTTTGAAGAGGCCAAAGGATTAAATTAGTAAAACCTCAAGCTGTGCGCCTGAAAGATTTCCATATCAGCAACCTCAGTGGCACCAGCCCGTCCTACCAGGGTAATGATTCAGACAAGACTCATCTTCCTAAGTCGTCAGAGCCATTGTGAAGCCATAAGGCATCTACTGTTTTGGGGGTATACTAAACCTCTTATCTGGCGGCATGTCAACTCATCCAAATCTGTTGCCACAAAGCTAGGTTTCAATTTCAACATACTCAAGCCCCAGAAAATTGTATGGAGTATGAATTGTGGCTAGCACATACTTTGCCAACCCAATGCCCAGCCCCACCCCACCACACCACAAACAAGTGATGTACACCAAGCATAGACTGTATGTGTAAAACCCATCTCTGAGGGCAGAGGAATAAAACGCCACAAGTGGGTACGCTGTGTTGGGCAAAGCAAACTATTATGAGTAGAGCACTATGTACAGTGAACTACAGTGACCCTGTGATGGAGATACAGACCATGGTCTCCCTCTCGATGTTCCTGAGGGAGCGGCAGTCCTGCTCCAGACGCCCGAGCTGCTCCACCACCACCTCCTCAAACCTCTCCAGCAGCTGCAGCCTGGCCAAGCATACACATTTAACATTTCAACAGCAAATACTACAGACAAAACCATTTCTAGTATTGATACGTTTTGTCTACATGCATAGGATTAAACCAACTGAATTTCAGTTCTCGCACAGCTGCAGTTGAAAGGATGTTTACAAAGGTAATGTATATATTACTGTTTCCTAAAATTGCTAACGTTTTGCATGAATGCAGTTGAAAGTGAAGGAATAAAACACCAGATCACGATGTCCTTGCCATGTGAAAAATGCATTAACTGCATAGTACAAAATGCTGGGTCACATTTTCTGGAGAAAAAAAAAAAAAACCCTGAGTGGGCTTATTTTTATAGTGAATACTGTGGTGACTCATCATTTCAACGCAACATCAGATGTCAGGCCATATGTTTGGCCAAATGCACAATGTTTCAAAGGTCGTCGGCTGTTCTGAAGGAACCATCATAGTTGCACAGCACGCGCTCAGTACAGCGTTAGTTCTCACCGCTGAGTTTGTACGGTCTTCAGGAGCGTCACCACCTGGTTCTGGCAGTCAGACAGCGACTGCAGAGATCTTGTCTCTATCCTCTGATGCTTCGCCTGGTGCAGAAAAATAAATAAGAAAAGATTGTATAATGCTCAGGGAAAGATAAAGTGGTGAAGATGTATTGTTATGACTAATTCTACCCACTATATGTGGACTTAGTAGTCTTAAACTGACGAAACAGACAAGTGAGCACTGAACCGGGGTAGGACTTGCCCCTTTTTGTGTAAAAGTTTGTGTTTGGATGGGAACATGGTAGCATAGCATAGCACAGACATGCCAGTTAATCCCGTCCCTATCAGAGAATCACGGAAATGACAGTGAATGAGAGCATCCGGAACACTTATTATAATACCCCTGGGTAGCATGGGCCTATGAGTGGCACTTTATAAACCACAGTCAGAACCACAGGGCTCTGTGTGAGTGAGTATTCAGTGCGCTGAGGGTTGGGTGGGAGAATCATTACAAAGACGTGATCCAGCAGCTGAGACTTGAAGCTTCGGAAAGCAGAGATCACATCAGGACCCATGATATCTGCCTCAGAGTCCTCTTCATCTGCTAGTACAGTGTCTGCTGGAACACACACACACACACACACACACACACACACACACACACACACACACACACACACACACACACACCAATAATTTAAAAATGCAAAAAATCTGAGCTACATCTACAAACACTTTGTGCTTTACAAACACAGACCTCCTGCACTATGTACCCCCCCCCCCCCCCCTTTTTAACTATTGATTTAACGAAATATATTTTTCTGCAACTTTCACTATGTCAGTGATGACCGCGGAAACCACAGCACTACAAGGCACCTCAGGTTCTTGCCCCAGAGTAAACCCAGAGCACTGGACACTAGTGAGCGACATGCCAGTGGGCCATTTTTGGGACAGCGTAATAAAAGGAGAGTGGGTCTGGCAGACTCTCATGCCAGCCTGGCACTTTGCCAAGGTGGCAAGGCTGTGAGAAATTCTAAAGAGGAATGGTGGGGTGATCCTCTCTGAAGACAATGTCAAGCTGTGGGCATTCAGTTGACGCGGTCCGGGAGTGGTGAACACTGGCAATGCCATGGTCAGATGCCATGCTAAGAACTCATGATGTTGTCTCCTCGTGGATATGATATTTGCATTCGTGTTTGGAAATTAAGTTATATTACTACATGAGAGCTTTGGAGTAGGCGATCCACTGCTAAATTTAGTCTAAATTAATTGGTCTGTTAATTTACCCAGCGTTATCATGGTGGACTTTTAACAGCCATGAATTAATCGAATTAATCAAAGAACGCAAGAGACATTTGTAGCCAGATTATAGGCATTCATGCCCCACAAAGTCCCCACTTGCTGCATTATGTGAGTGTAAGCATCCATTCTGGTCTTGTCATGCTTTTTTGTACACATTAACAATGCTTCTTGTCAAATGGGAATATTTTACAGGTAGAATGCAACTCCAAAACACTGCACACGCTCAACCCCTTTTCCTCTCTGGCTCTGCATGCCTACGGTTGCATTGGTGTGCAAATTTCACAGCATACCTGCAGCTCCCTCTTGTGGTTTGGAATGGAATAGGCCTCTCGCCTGCAGGCCTACTCCTGCCTGCTCTCTCTGTGTCACTGAGGGTTCTGCACACCAAGAAAACAGACATTAAATCGCTCATAAAGCTCATGAGTTACAGGAAACTCTTCCCAATAGCAGGTTCCAACTTCACTGACTTCAACCAAATACACAAATCAAACCTGGACTCTTGAGGGGCCTTTTTCTTGATTGGAAGGATGATTCCTGAACAATGTTACTCTCCTGAAGATTAAGACATCAAAGTCCAACTGGATGTTTTGCCTAACAGTAAACTACACAAAAGTGTAAGCAAGATGGCAGTATTTAAACAAAAGAACTAAGACAAAAAGTACCTTATTGGTCGGGTCACAGGGTGGAGTTTCAGGTATGGTGCTTTCAAAGACAGACGGGTCCAGGAAACCTAGAGAGATCACAATTGTTGATGCATCAACGTACACCAGTACATTTGTATTCCTGTGCTCATTGTCTCAATCTTCTTTAGATGGAGAAACTACCAGAGTCTGCCATCGTGTCTCTATGGTCTGTCCCACATTCAGAGATTTCACGAGTCACTGGTTGACTGGCCGGTGATGCTTTGGGGGTTGCTGATGAAGGCTGTGGAGGAGCACCACAACACAAGTCAATATTTGAAAGCTACGACCAGAGCTTCTTATCATCATCACTTTCACAGTATGCTGAATAACTACCAATAACACCTGATATTTGGTTAGATTTGTTTACTTGAATAATATTCAGACTTGAACAGTATTACAGCAACATCTAATCCCATAATTACATTTAATCTGCTGCCAGATCCAACGCAAAACCCAGAATGCAGAAATCATTGTGTTAATAAACTAATTTTCTACTAGCTACACTCCAGGTTCCGTATGCTTAGATTATTGTTTATAATATAATAAAATAAAATAAAATAAAATAAAAGCAGACATGTCCATTACCTTAGCATGTCTCTCCTCTCCACTGCTGGGGGATGACATAGGCAGGACTAGAGTGAGAAGAAAGCAAAGTCACTTGAAGGAAGAAAGCTGAGCTCAAACATCATTTGAATAGCAGAGCGAAGGCTGTAGAGGACGGCACTTTCTCAATTTGGGTGTACAGGTGACAAATACTGTGCAAGGCGAAAAATTAGTCCAAGATGACATTGGCTGAAGTTTTTGGAAGTTGAGTAGTTCACTCGAATTTGTTGTATAAAAACGAGCATGTTAAGTATGTCTGATTGGTGATGTCCTTGGTCAGAAGGACATCCTTGGCCAGATATAAAAGTTCAAAGGAGGACCATGCACCTACAACCACTTATAATCAATCATCTAAGCAGAAGAGAATGACAGTAGTTACCCTTCAGTCTACCTTTGACCTTTGGTTTCTTCCTAGTGTAGTTGTGAGTAGGTGTGCTAGTGTGGCAGGGGGTTACTTTGTCACTGGCAATGCTGTTACCCTCAAGGTCATCCCAGTTTAACCTTTCACCTCTGGCCTAAATGAGACAAGGAATGGTTATCAGAAACATTTTTCATAACCTTACTTGATTAAACAAGCGGAAATATGATACATGGAAGATGGTTGTTTGCTAAACACAATACTGGTACTTAAGCTCCATTTTATCTACCGATACGTTGATTTTGCAAAGGTACCATAACCAAGCAATGTCAGGAGGGATGGATGTAGTTCCCAATGGTCCAGTCCCTTAGAGAGCATGTGTTTACCTTCTGGGGAGCTTTCTGTACAGCCGCCGTAGCCGAGACAGTTGTACCGGCCCTGCAAATGGCAGGACGAGTTTTATCCACAGGAATGATATCTTGCTATATACATGTCTGGGTCAGTAGTTTATGCTGTGTCAGTTAACAGGATCCCTCACTCTCCAGTGTAGCTGGAGTGGCAGACACAATCCTGGTTTGAACAGGCATGAAAACAGGTAATTTGCAATAACTGAAAAAGTCTGGCTGTGTCAAGAGAATATTCGATGCCGTTGAATATTCAAAAGAGCCAAGTCATTACATTAGAGATAAATACAATGAAGCTGTCTGAGACCCAATACGTTGAGTTGGAGTGCGGGTTTTAAACATTTATGGAGGTAAACCATGTGAGGAAAAGTGTCCTTACTCATTTGAGGATCTTGCTCTTGCCCTCATCATCTGGATAACAAACAAACAAAATTAAACAAGTTTACTGTTGGGTATTTGGGCTCAATGGAATTTGGCACGGAAATGGCCAAATTGGCTAAAGTTTGGGGTGATATTTCAGAGTGGTTTTATTTAATTTCCCCTCACCCAGTCAGACAAACAATAATCAATAATCATAAAGGAAGACTTTATGATCAAATTATGTAATATCCAGTACCATGATGATACTGACCTTATAAATCTTCAAAGCAGTCCTGAATGACACATTGCCTGGCTTTCTGACCTGTGAGCGCTTTGATAAGCGTCTTGTGGTTTCAAGATTGTGTTTTACTTCAAGATAAACCTAAGATAATTTGGTTAATGTGTTAAAGGACACATCTAGTGAGCGAGCTGAATTGCTTTCCACAAGAACAAAAGTATCACACTTATGTTTAGCACATTCCCTTTCACTGTGACAGAGAAAGACTGAGAAAAAGGTATTTCCTTTACATGTGAGGCAGAAAGACAGCGAGAGAGACACTGAAAGAGGAGCGAACATTATGTAGTGTACACAATCCAACCTCCGTGTCCGGGTCATCCCGCATAATGAAGACATCCTGTGGGGGAGTGCTCTCGTCCTCTCTGGAAAATGGAAATAAAGTGACACATTACCATCAGTCTGCATAACATGACACAATATACTGTGGAGAGCTTTAAAACTACTTTTTAGTGTTGCAAGTGTGTGAGACAGGAGAGTAAACACCGAGTCACTCACTGTTGTGGGGACGTCTCCGTCTGACTCATCTAGTCAAAGACAAGTGACCCAGTGATTCCCAAACAGTAAGCTTCTTAATAGTAATTGGTAAGTTCATTATAGTGTTTGTAAAAAGGGAAAACATTAAAATGCCATATACCTCAGTGTCTTCATTGGTCATCTGTGGACTATTAAAAACAGAGAAACAGATTACTTTTTACTGTGCATGTTCGGACGCATGTACTGATGTAGATTAACATTGCCTGTAGAATTGCTTAAGTGGCATTTATGCTCACCTTGGAGACTTCTCTGCTAATGCAACAGGGGGGTCTGTATGAGACAAAATGTATTTAATGGGTTCATATATATTATGGCCACTAGGGGGAACTGAAATAAATGTCAGAGCTGACTGGACAGAAATCTACACACCTGAGGAGGAGTCTTGACCAGGAGACATGTCCAGAGGGGGTGTTCGCCTTTCTGGTGGAGAGCCCTTAAATAATGTAATGTTTTAGCATCATCTCACTATACTGCACTGAGAAATCTATATTAGTTTTTATTTATTTTGATGCATAATCACTGCTATATATATATATATATATAAACACATTATATTTGAGAAAATAATTGGGCTGAAACAGCAATGCACTTACCTATGGGGCGCCACGTGTAACTTTTTTCATATTCAGAACGCACCCAGCACTACGAAATGCATTCATTTACTATGAAACCATGTGACACTGCAATGTCTTTTGTCCACAAAATATTGAAGAGAGCACCTTCTTTCGTGCACAGAACACAAAACCAATGATTAAATTTGCTTCTGTACTTTTAAATTTTGCGGACAAATCTTTGTGAAGAAAATAAACTAAAGTTCATAGACAAAACTAATTCTGTCCACATAAGAGGTCTTAAGCCAACATCTATACTCCTGTTGCAAGAAATAGACAATGCTCTACTACACTATGATCATGCTGTGCCATAACTTTAGCATACATACTATGCTATATTACGGAAAGTATGCCTTGCACAAAAGAGATTTAGCACAATAAAATCTGTGACTTAACAAGTTACTACTTGAACTTTTGTAGAAGTCCATGTTCTGCTAAAGTACAGAATAAATTATGGCCATAAGCTATACTCCTGAAGGTCTCATGTGCATGAAAGGGCTTTAGTCTCATACATTTCATGAGTTGGCAGTTATAGAATACATTCTGTCCATGAAAGCTGCATGAAATGCTGCTTCAACAATGACATCTACGAAAGTAGCCATTGCATTCATTGCTTTTGTTAATGAATGCATTTCGTGACACAAAGTGTGTTCTGAATATGACATAAGATCTGTTACCCTTGCCCTCCCATATTGACCTGGGTGTCAACGTGTTCATGAGCATTTAGAGACATCTGATGTGGAGTCAGTACTGGCTGTGCTACCCACCTTAGGCTGTGGTGCACCTCCAAAGACCTTCTGTAAGGGAGCTGCAATCTCATGGCAGGCTGAAAAGAACATTTGGACTGTCTGGCCTGCAAGCTTTCCATGGGGGACAACAGGGCTGATTGTGTGGACAGTCAGGACTTTCTTATCATTCACCACTTTAGCCACAGGGGAGAGAGAGAGGGAGAGACCATTTTATTACTGCAGTATATTTGCAGTATGCCATTCCAAAAGATAGGGGTGCAGGATTTAATAAGCCACTCACACTGTTCATGCGAGAATATTCAATTTCTAACCATATTCATTACAATTCAGAAGCTAATGCAAATAAAATAGCAACAAACTCCTTGATTTGAAGCAAATAAACCTTCTTCCATCAACCTTAGATGAATTATACCCTGTCCAAATCGGGGGTTAATCCACCCCCTTCCAATGAATACATTTCTTAACTTGAATTGAACATGAATTTGAAGCATTTCCACTTTTGCATTAAAACGTTGAATGGAAATCCTGCTAGTGACATTCACAAAAGATTCATCTGGATCAAACACACACAGTACGGCATCATAGGTCCTGTAGCGTACTCACTTGACAGTTCATAGAAATCAACAGAGGTCTTCATCAGGCAGATGGAACCCCAGAGAGAATTCTAGAATAAACGGAGATGGCATACAGCACAAGTTAAGGTACCTTTAAAGTTGTTCTCATGTTTCTGCAATAGTCTTCTCAGTATCAGGACAACTAATTAGAGTAGACCCAAGACATCTGATGGAGATAACAAAGTGCTCTCACTGTTTGGGCTCTAATGACACAGGTGTGTTACATTTAAATGCCCAGTGAATGTTGGTTGACAAGAAATAGAAAAAAATAAAATATGAAAACAAGAAAAAAAGAAATAATGAAAATACGTAATCAATCTTCAGTAGATATGCATCTCTGTTGTATGCCTAGAGCACACTACAGATAAATAAATGCAGCAGATGGATGCTTTACCTCTGGATCATGTACTGAGAAGGTAATGCAGGATGAGCCGATGTTGAAGTCGATCCAGAACTCCTTGAGGTTTGCGTCCTCAGGCTTGAAAAGCTTGTCAGATAATAAGGTGAATACCCATGGGAAAGATGCAGAGAAGCTACAGCAGCTGAAATCCACGGTGTTCTTCAACACTTACCTCAGTGCCTTCAAGAAATGCTCTTATGCAGGGAAATGTGAAAACTCTGGAAAAGAGAAAAGGTTTAGGTTAGCCCTCAGTAAGAATCCTTAAAATGACTCTTTAGGTGGATGAAAATCATATTACAACATACCTTCGGTCGTTTCCAAATGAGCCGTTTACTTCATTTAGAAATATCCGGCAATCCTTTAATAATAACAACAATAATATATAATAAAATAAAATAATATAATATAATAACAACAAACAGTTCACTACAAGCTAGGGCAAGCAATGTAGGCGGCCATTTTAAATCAAAATGAGCTTTGACTAAAGTACATATTAGGAACCTACTGTTTCAAACTCTCCGTATTTTATGGCCATGAAGGATGAAGACAGTTTTTTGTCACCAAACCACTTATTGGCAATGTCCTCCCTGGTCTTCTTTATAGTCATGCGCGAGAGTGCCTCAGTTACGGCTACCTGAAACTCATAATCTGTAGGAGGGTGAATGGGAGCTGTAGGGCAGAAATGTAAAAGATGTTACTGAGAAGAAGAAAAAACAGCTTACCTCCACCCTTCAACAGAACCTCAGCAAAGTATTCCCTGAAATAAAGATGATGTGTTATTCGTGCAATATTCAACATTTGGTACATGAGAAAGATTGAAAAAAAAACATCAGGAGCTAAGTTAAGATTCGTTTTGATGCAACATTTTCTGATTGGCTGTGTTCATTTACCAAGACAAATAGGATCATCTAAATGTGTTGATGCAATATGTTTTCAGTATTTCTGAGCATAACTTTCTGGGCAATAAATTAACACTATGATCATTTACATCCACGTTAGTGTGGCTGGATCAGAGAACTTGCCATTATTCAAAGAGACAGTATGCAACAACTTGTGCGCTTTTTGAAACATGTTTTAAAGGCAGCTTTTACTGGTATCATTGACAATAACTCCTTACTGCTTGCTTTTAAAACTGAGCAAGCAAGTACTTGCCATCAGTCTATTTGAAAATGGAGCAACCCAGATAGTCCACAAGAGGGCAGTGTTCTGCCACTATATTTGGAGTTGAGGGGGATTGAGGGGGGGGGGGGGGGGGACTTTGCCTCTGCATTTGTCTCTGCACAGTAGAAGAGGTGGGCTACATGCTGGATGGGTCAGTCTGAATTTTCCTCTTCTAGCACAACTAAGGCAAATTTGGGTGAGGATGACAGGGCAGTTCTGATGCATTAACAGACATGCAAGTAGGTTATAGTTCTAGACATCGCCCTATGTTCTCTCCCATATGCTGGGGAGATGTGTGTATTTTGAAAGCTTGTATGGAGAAATTAGACAAGTCAGTGCAGAGGCTTCGATTCAGCAGGAAATTAAATGAATAAATACAATTTAAAAAAGATTTTTTACAAGAGTTGGGAAAGAGAATTGGCGTGGCACATATCTCGCCTGTCATCCTTCGAAATCCCATCCACCATCGAGTTGATTGTCTGAATGGCCTGTTGAGAGAGGGAAGAGAATCCTTTTGACTCTCTTATGTGACAGCATTGCATTGTCAACTACAAAGCACCTCATCCCTGGTGCGCTGTGATCCTCTATTGTATGTATGAGGTTAGTATAGAACCAAGGGGGGAAATTATAGTCCTTTGTTTGTCTCCACAGACTAGTTTCCTGATATTTTAGATCAATTTGATAGGCTTTAGTAGACTGTGAGTGTTTTGTCACATGATATTCTTCATTATAACAAATCTCCGAATAACACTCTTTGCAAAGAAACCTCCGTAAGCAAAAAAAACTAAAGCTTCTTCGCAGACATTCTTCACAGGAAACCTTTGCTGAATAAAAAGTTCTTCAGACATGGCAATTTTTCTACAGAGGATCTTAAAAGGTTATTCCACATGGCAATAAAATGTAAGAACATTAAGATTTTCTTGTTATAGCTATGACATATCAGAGGAGCATCTGTGTAGTCTTTGATCCTACATCCAGGCGAAGCTTGTAGCACACCCGCTCATCTGTCACAAGAGCCCCAAAGCGCAGGATAAGAAGAGTCCTGATTGTGGCTTTGCCTGTACAAATAACAAATACATTACATATAAGATACTTTGTGCTATTCACTGGAGCAGAAATAAATAATAAATGAATGAATGGATGGACAAGTAGGTGAGGGAATACAACCTTCAATTATGCTATGAGAAAGTTTCTGGAAAAGAGGATGAAAGGTTGATTTAGTACATCTTTCAGAAAGAAAGAATGTGATCTTAGATTCTTACAGAAAATCCCAATATATTTAATGTATTAATTATTATGAATATTTCGAATGTAGTGTATGCGTGTGAGTGGGGTTTGTACCATTTCAGGGGGGCTTAAATAGATTAACAGATGGTCTTTAGTATTTAGCCGGGAGAACAAGAAAAAAGCATTTTACAGAGCTATAACTACTTACCACAGCAATATCATAGAAAGTCTCAAGGAAAATCATCTGCTCCGGGGTCGATTGCGGAGTGATTTGTTCCACTGTCCTCTCATACCAAGTGAGCATGTAAGTAAACACAAACAACAAAGATGGAATGCTTAACAACTTTTCGTAGTCTACGCGCCAGTGGAGGCACGAGCGACAGTCATTCCAACGCTGAGAGAGCTTGGGCGCGAAAGACGCTTTGCTTTCTTTAATTGAACCACAGCACTCAGTAGCCTAGGCCAACATCAATGGTTTACAAATAAGTAGGTTGACAGGATACTCATCATTACAACAACGCCCTGTTGAACAAGTGTGTGGAAGCAGTCCTCGTCTTGCTCTATTACTTTTTCAATGGCTTTGAGAATCAGGATGACATTTTTAAAATGATTTGTATCCAGTTCCTGAAATAGAAATAGCAGACACAATGGTTTTCCATTAACAGATAGCCTAGCACTTTTGTGACTCAAATCATTTGTCCTGGTTCATTGAATGCAGGCCAAAGGCATTATTAATAAACAGGCCTACCTTATCGACAACTTTGTCCAGTCGATCTGCAAATGATTTGAATTTTTTTTCCGTGGCAAATATATCAACGATTGTTTGAACATGATTTTTGGCGAAAGCCTGTAGGAGATTGCTCTCGAACTGGGAGAGAAACATAAAAGAAGTCACGCTGGAGCTTTGGTTAGATTTTTCGAATTGCTAAATTAAGGTGAAAATGATATTCTCTGATATATAAAATGATATTTTTCGAACATTTCACACATAATAGCCTACACTGAATAAAAAAGGGATAAGCCTACGCTCATTTTGCCGAACAGTGGTCGAATTTCTCGCAGCGTTCTTGATTACGCCCGATACGAACACGTGCGGCTCATTAGCCTAGTTTAGTTAACGAGGGATGTCTGACTAGTATACCTCAAACACATCATTAGTATCTCAAAACATACACGAGACGTTATGTTGTATGGTGTGTTTTCATTAACTTAGGCTGTAGGCTATTAGGCTACTAATTCTAACATTCCATATAACAGCAAAAGTTAGTGGTACGCGGCCTCCTCTCCTCTATCTATATAGGTGTCTAACTACTGATATTTTGATATAACATCCTCTCGACACCACCTGGATACAAACAGTAAAATTAATTTATGTTAGGCCTATAGGTTAGCATTAGCGATTCATGAATGCTATTAAATGAGTTGCCTATAATTGGCCAACAAAAATCGTTAGCTTTAATCTAGCCCAAATAAACTATGTCGTGATCCTGTCCATATTTAGCCTTTGTTTATTTAGTGTTTGACCGTTCATCAAAAATAAGAAATATTTGCAAGGCTATGGTTGACATATAATGACATGGAATTTAAGGAATTACAAGCGACAGAGATGCTTGAAACAAATGAATCCCTGTCCAATGCCATTTTTCCAGCATCAATCAAAATTAGTTTAATTTGGCCTCTAACGTTTGATAGGCCTAGCTTATTTGTATGTTACGAATTCAAATGCTTCTGTTAGACCTATGCTAATTTTAAAAGGGCTTATTGGCAAGACCTATTTGACATTATTTTCATGTGCCTTTTAAGCGCAACCTTATATGAGAACACTGATATTTTGGTCTTGTTTGTGGTTACACCCCTGGTGTTTGTGTATTAAATGCGTCAGCAATCGTGTCCTTTACCAACTGAAAGGCTGACACACTCGGACCTTTATTGTATCAACACCTGTGTAGATACAATCTGTGCATTTTCAAAAAGGTACAATGATTGGAATATGTAAATAAACCTATCACAGGAAAATAGGCTACAACTACTGTGTTTGAGTAATAATAATGTGGTTATCCGTGTAGAATTCATTATAATTGTGATTCATGGTCTACATGGTTTCCCTTAGCAGGCAGTTCTCGCAAGGCATTTTACTGTTCTTTTCATTGGATAGGCTATCCTATAAAATTTGGGCTTTTGATAGAATAGGACGTGAAGAAAGTATTTAACTTAATTTCCAATTTAGACCTTTTTGTTTTGGTTTTAGTGAGTCCAGTTTCAATCCTTGCTCTTATTTTTTATTTATTTATGTATAGCCTAAACGTTAAAAGACTTTCCAAAAGAGGGAAAGGTGAAAAATGAACAGCAATATGGGAAATAATTAGGGTGCGTAAATATATAGCCTATTTGATCGCCGACATTTTAAAATAAATGTAATATTCTGATACCCACAAATAGGATTTTAGGCTACTTCAAAACATATCAAAGCGGTAATTTTCATACTGTGGCTGTGAACTGTGGGAAATTATTTTGCATGATTTGTCTTGTTTGTTTTGTTCACGAGCAATGCCGTTTTCATGTCAGCAGTCCACCGAGGCTTGGCGTTTACATATAACAAGTGCTGACCTCAAATGGATCACCTTACGTTATGGGCTAGTCTTGAGATTTGACAGTTCCCGTTCTAGCAGCCGTTAAGTTCTGATCATCTTTCTTTTAAGAGGTTGCATAAATTTCGCTGACGCACACATTGTGAGACTCGAAATTCCAAACCGTCAGGTTTGGATATCACAGTACAGGTAATTCCCCAACTAAAATCGCACAGCACACGGAAAAAAACGACAATATGAAAAAAACATAATTACCCCCTTTGACGCCGCTTTAGGGTCAGGTATTTGCTTGAGCTATTTTCAAGGTTTATCTGTTTAATTTATCCTAAGACCATTTGTAGCCTACAGAGTAAAAACGTATGTTTACAGACGGATGTGGTTAGGGGAGGTCATGGCTTTGGATCAGGTAAACTCAGATACATGGCACTAGGCTTCAGCAGAGAGTGTTAGTCCAGCCTCCTTCTTTACATACGCCAGCCAACATTCACCTGTAGTCATTGCATGCCTCCCCTCTCTTGAAGCGCATCTCCATTGACGCACCGGAATTCTGGACTAACTGACTTTTTGGATACCAACGGAATTAAACGTGACCATGTTCTATAAAATTGAGTTGCTATATGGTAAAACTAAAACTTCTTCCAATTAATTTATCCTATGTGACTTTACATCATTTTGTGGTACGGAACTTCCATGCCATACAAAGGTCCGGAATTGAACGGTGACAGGGCCACATCTGAAGACGACTTAAAAGTTGAAAAAGTTTGTCAGACTCTCACACTATGTCAAAGGCGACTGATCAGTTTGATGGTTCGGACTGTGTTTGCTCTTTCGGAATGAAGTTGACATGGGACATCAACGACCCCAAGCTTCCCCAGGTGAGTTTCGCTACGATTGTGGATACTCTTACAAGGGCAACTAGAAATTACGTCCATGCGTTTCTTTCAGAAACAGCAGAATAAAACGGTAAAGAGGGTTTACAACTTTGAAATATTTTCAATACTTACTTCACTGTTCAACTGGTTTCGTTTTGAAAACTACATGCTATCCATGTTATTTCACGCATTTGTGGTTTCAAATTTGTTTTGGTATAGTGACTAAATCCAAATAGGCTACAGTTCGATACAGACATTGTATTGGTCCGTGTACTTATCAGTTACACTAAAATCTGTTTCCATAGGACACGAAGCAGTTTGACGCCTTTCAAGAATGGACGGACGGGTATGTTCGTTACATCTACGGCTCCGAGGACAAGAACTCGCAACGCCACCTGAGCGGATGGGCGATGCGGAACACCAACAATCACAACTGCCAGATCCTAAAGAAATCCTGTCTGGGCGTCGTGGTGTGCGCCAGGAACTGTACGCTAAGCGACGGAGGCAAACTTACGCTTAGGCCTGCAATTTGCGACAAAGCACGACAAAAACAGCAAAGTAAGTAGGTCTGCTATTTTTCAGTGTCATTTCTATCAGTAGGTCTAAGTAAGTCTGTAATTTGGGAATGTTGCGGACGCATTCAATGAGGAGTTTAAACAATAGCATAGCCTACTATAACGCAAAAGGGGAAAGGCCTCCCAAACCTCCAGGGATCAGGGAATAGCCCCATGAATTTGTTTTAGGTATGTAAGCCATTTCAATCGAACTTAAAAAGCGAGAAGTGATTATCATTGAACGTCATGTTCAGCTCTTGTCCTCAAGCTCATGTGATCATCCATCGATTTTTGCCACTCACTTTCACACTCTCTCTCTCTCGCACTCTGTCTCTCTTTCTTATTTTCATGATGTTAGAATGAGATCAGTCAAGTCCGACAAAATCTCCCTTAGAAAAATAATGGTAGCCTACATTTAAGGTTAGCCTGGAGACATACCAACGGTTTTCCTTTCCCATACAGGCGTCTCTCAATCTGCCCAGTGTGGTTAAACAAGAATGATTTAAAGGCATTTTTAACAAGAAGTATTAAAAGCATTTTGAACTTTAAATTTTTAAAGAATAGCTTCCATTGATATTACTAGGCCTATTCTTATTTACCTATTTACTTTCTGTTAGGACGTGTACGTCTGTTTTCCGATAAGTAAATAAAAAAGAAAACAAAATTTAGCTTTTTTAGCTTGTCAACGTTTTATTCAGAAATGTGAGCTCCATTTTTATTTACAACCTTTGAAGGGGCATTGCGACCCTATGGAAGATAAAAAAAACAGACTTTATTGGTATTAATGTTTTGTTGTAACTTGTGCACACATCTAACTCATTATGCTAATCTTAGTGTCGGCTCACTAAACTTAAATATCGGTCCATTCCCTGATACAGACTAATCAAGAACAATCCTGACGACGTGTGACTCTGACAGTTTGTTATGCTTTCCTTTAACACTGTGGTAACCATAGACATATATACGTGACATATATACGTGTATATATGTCTATGGTGGTAACAGTCCTACGGTGTTGGACTGTATAGGGTAGAATACATTTGAGAATGCATTGGTGTCCTTGGGAGATTTTGACATTGACATGTGCCTCTCAGTGTATTTGCGCAGCACGAACGCAACGCAACAAGTTAGAAAAATCTTGATGATGGATTAATATAATGTTGCCTGTTGTCTGTGCTAATATATACTTAATAATAAAACCCACTCAATAAGTATGGCTCTCTCTAGCTTTTCCAAAGGAGACTTATCTTT